>NC_081421.1:111255248-111547507 GCF_949786415.1 Peromyscus eremicus | reverse complement strand
CGACGCCCACATTCCCAAGATGTGGGATGGGAGGTTTTGGTTGTTTAATGAGTTATGGATGTTCTCATTGTTTACGATGGATGGTTACAAGTTATTAATTGTTAATGGTCAGGAAAAAAGTTGAACAAGGAGATAAGATTCAGAGTTTTTGTTTAAAAAATAGAAAAAAGAGAATATAGATATAAGGTAGATCATTGAATCTACTCTGAGAAAAAAGATAGAGAAATAATAGGATAAATGGGTAGATCATTGAATCTACTCTAAAACGAAAAAGGGGAGATATAAAAATGACAAAAGGTAGATTATTGAATCTATTATAAAAAGAAAAAAGAGAGAATATGTATATGATGACAAATAAAAAGGGAGATTATTGAATCTACTTTTAAAAAGGAACTACTTATTTTACATAGGCTAAGTAATGAAATTTTTTGTCTGAGTTTATCAAATGTTACTGACTGGACATTGTTAATATATATAAAATAGAGTTTTTGTCTGAATCTGTCAAATGTTAGTGGAATAGACATCGTTAATGTAATTCTTGACTGTATATATTGTACATACTTATTGGATATAGTTTTTTTTGTATTAGTTATATGCTTTCTTAAATTTTAGACAAAAAAGGGGAAATGTGGTGATATTGTGTTCCCCAAAATATTGTGTATCCTAATAAACTTATCTGGGGTCAGAGAACAGAGCAGCCACAATATTAAACATAGAGGTTAGGCAGTGGTAGCACACACCTTTAATCCTAGCATTCCAGAGGCAGAGATCTGCCTGGATCTCTGTGAGTTCAAGGCCACACTGGAAACAGCCAAGCATGCCTTTAATCCCAGGAAGTGATGGCAGGAGGCAGAAAGGTATTTAAGGTGTGAGGACCCATTAAAAACTGGTTAAGCTTTTAGGCTTTTGAGCAGCAGTTCAGCTGAGATTCATTCTGGATGAGGACTCAGTAGCTTCTAGTCTGAGGAAACAGGATCAGCTGAGGAATTGGCAAGGTGAGGTGGCTGTGGCTTGTTCTGCTTCTCTGATGATTCAGCATTGACTCCAATATCTGGCCTTGGGTTTGTTTTTATTAATAAGACCTTTTAAGATTCATACTACAGCCTGGTGGGTTCTGGAGGTATCTGGACTGGGGGCAGGAAGAAGCTCAACCAAGAGCCCCACTCAGTGCCTCTGAACCCAGGCAATCAGCCATCATGATGGTGAGTGAGTACAGGGTGGCGATATGGGAGAGAGAGAGAGAGACAGGCAGAATAAGTCATGTTCATGGGAGAGAGAAGCAGATTTGAAGAGGCAAAGACAGTGAGGAATGGGCTGACATAGATGCGCTACTGCCTCCCAAGGCCAGTCTAGGTCTGAGCTGCTGCCAAGGGCCATGACTTGCTCCGTGACCCTGATTAAGGTAGAGAAGATAGGGCTGTACAGGGTTGGTCCCACCCCTCACCAGCTGAAGCACACAGGAGAGAGGGCTCTCTACACCTCACCTGGGCAGCCCAATAGAACCGACCCTGTTTGCAGGGGCATAGGCAAGCTGCATGAGAATGGGAGCAGGTTGTGTCGCTCTTGTCTACCATATGATGGCTTTAATGAGGGAAAGATGAACTCCTCCTTTGCCCCTTGACACAGGAAGTAGGTGGAGGATCTGACCCAAGCCCCACCAGCTGCAGCAATCAGGAGAAGCACAGTAGAGTTGGCCCTATAGACAGGGATGTGGGTGAGCCAGCTCTCAGGGTATGATAGGGGCATAGCTGGCACTGCCTCCCTTGTCTGTGGTGTGGTGGTGGGTACAATGCAAAGATATCCTCCCTGCTTTCCCCATCACCTGCAGTTGGTGAGGGAGCTGACCCCTTTACCAACTGCAACACTTAGGAAAGCTTGTCTTTTACCTTCTCTGCTCAGCACAGTGGAACTGACCCTGTTAACGAGAGCACAGATGAGCCAACCCTGAGAATGTGAGTATGGGAGACCTAGCCCCAACCCTCACCTGCCATATGTTGACACAGATGGGGGAGAGATACCCCTCATCAATGCCTGAGGCAGGAGGAAGAGCTGGCCTCAAGATCATAAGAACAGGAGAGCTGTCCCTGTGTCCCACCAGCTATAACACTCAGGAGAACAGTCCCTGCACCTTTCCTAGCCAGCAAAATAGATCCAACCCTGTTGGCAGACGTGAGGGGGAGCCAGTACCGAAGTTGTGAGCATGGGAGAGCTGTCCTCACTCCTCATCTGTCATATGGAGGTATGGGCATGGAAGAGATGCCACCCTTTACCCCTCACTCCTCACTGCCTATGACAGACAAGGGACCTGACCCTCTCCCTGCTTGCCTGCCTGCAGGACTCAGGAAAGTGGGTCCTGTTCTTCACCTGGGCAGCACAGTAGAGCTGACCCTGTTGGCAGAGACACAGGTGAGATAGCCATGAATGTATGTAAGATAGCTTTCATGGTAAGATTTTCCCTTTCTTGCTTTTTCCCCCCTTTTTCTCTTTTATATTTTATTTTGTTTCATTATGGAGGGATGGGGCAGGGGGGTCAGGAGGCATGATGTGAAATACATGAAGAATAAATAAAAAGAAAGTTTTAAAAAGAAAACCTTTAGTTGGACTTATGTTCCTAGAACATAAGTTAGGGTCCATATTTTGGAGTGAAGGCACGAATACAGGAATACCTGAGAACTTACTTCTTAAATCACAAGCAAGAGCCATCAACAAATGTAAGAGAATTTGATCACGTACCATTCCTCTAACACTTTGTCCTGATCCAAGAAACTCCAGTTTCTTGTCACTGTTGCTGCACAGTGTTCAGGCTGGACGCCAAGCTCTGAGCTCTGCTTTCCTACAATACACAATTCATAACCATATTCCACAGTGATTCCCTCACAAGACAGTGTTCCTTATTCCTCACAGCATTTCACTGGCTCCCTATTTATCTTAGAATAAAAACAGTATTTCAGGTCCTATCTCCATTATCATTCCTTTATCCATATTCTCTCTATATCAGCCACCTAATTTCATGCTATTATTATTTTTCCTTTTTTAAAAAATTTTGAATTTACTTGATATGTACACAAATGTAACTGTGATTATATTTTGAGTACCATGTGGTGTTTTGCTACCTTGTGTAACATTTAAATCAGTACAAGCATACCTATCTGCACACACATTGGTTATTTTCTTGTGTGGTAAAGCTGTAGCCAGAAGGTTTCTCTGGTCCTGTATAGCCCTGAGGTCCTGCAGCCTCTTATAAAATAATCACTCAGAGGCTTAATATTATTTACAGACTGTATGGCCTATGGCAGGCCTCTTGCTAGCTAGCTCTTATATCTTAAATTAACCCATTCCTGTTAATATACATTTTGCTACTTGTTCAGTGGCTTTACTGGCCTGCTGGCCTGGTGCTCTTTGGGCAGCAGTCTGGTGTATTCCCTATCTCTGCCTTTCTCTTTCCTGTTTTTCTCCTTAGATTTCCTACCTGCCTCTAAGCTTCCTTGCCATAGGTCAAAGCAGCTTGTTTATTAACCAAGAGGAACAGCATATATTCACAATGTACAGAAAGACATCCCCCAGCATGAAACCATTCAAAACTTTTCTTCTATCTTCTTAACTTATATATATTATTACCCTTAGTCACCCTAGTGACTGACAGCTCAGAGCTCCTTGCACTTCTTCAATAATAACTCAGTGGCCTGTGGATGTACCTTTGCCCATGCCCCACTTCAAATAATAAAATGTCCTTGTACTTTTATAAGTCTAAATGCATTTCCACAAATATTGACATGGTCTCTGTCCCTCTCTTTACTCTGTTCACAGCTTTGTTCAAAGAAGAGAGTCCAAAGTATATATTGGCTAAGAAATTGAAACCAAGAGCCAGTAAATACAAATAGAGATGGCAGCAGGGCTACTGTCCAGCTTTGTGCATCCTGGACAAGCACTTGATTTTAATTTCCCCATTTCATTTTTTTCATAATACTACTAATACTATTGCCTGCATCACAGAGAGTTGATAAGGATTAAATTATGTAATATTTTAAAAGCTCTTAGGACATTGCCTAACACATAGTTTTGTGCAAGTATTTGGGAAAACAAAAAAAATCACTTTTTAAATGAAGCTTTTTATAATTCTATATCAAGGGTTTTATGCCCTACAGCCCCCTACAGATCTCCTTCCTGATTCCCCCTTCATGAGAAATTTTTATGATTTACTTAGTTATTTCTATTACTGCTTGTAAACTTACTGGTCTCAAAAAAATCTATGGAGATGACAAACTTTTACTGTTAATTCACAAAAACAGCATCTGAAATAACCTAGGTACTAGGTTTTTTACTAGGTATCAAGTAGCTTTTTGTTGAAAAAAAATGAGAAACTAATATTTGTTATATTTTATTTTAACTTAAAAATAAGTGGCATCCCTCAAATAAATAAAGGCAATTTATTATCTTGTACTTTGGATTCTGTGTATTTTAAGATGCATCTCAATAGACCTTAAAAAATAACTTGGTACATCATTTTGCATTCCTATCCTTTGAGAGTCTGGCAGCCAACTTTCTACCCACAGTGACATTTGGGGTGATATCACCTTAACTCTGAAACTCTATTAAGGATAAATTGCCCAAATAACTTGCAGGAAGACAAGTCTGATTTTACTATTGACCTCATTCTAAATGTCATTGTTTCCATACCATAAAGCCAAGAAATAACATTTAATATACTTGTAGTACTGCCATTCATAAATACCACCTTTAACAAAAGGCAGGCCCAGTGTCTTTTATTCCATTTTCATAATTTTGAAATGAAAATATTTGTGGAGAAGATACATTTGTTAGCACATAGTCGGCATTGGTTTCTAATAGTTTTGACTGCATAGTGCAATTTTATGGAATTATTGTTTTCATAACAAAGTAAAGGAGAATGGTTTTCAACAATTTGAAAATAAAAGATAAGTAAATAGGAATACAAAGGATATAAGAACAAAAAACTTCAATTATTATAAATAAGTAAATAGGAATATAAAGGATATATGAAGAGAAAAATTTGATCATTCATCATTGTTTACAAATTATTAAAAATTAATGTTCAGTTTTTCACCCAGGATGTGTACACATTGTGCTTTTGATTATAAACAGTTAAAAACTTTTATGTTTTGAAAACTGATATTCAAAATCTATTTACATTGGTAGTGGGTCTAGGTATGAAGAATTTTAGAAGATTTAAGAACTCTCCAGGGCTGGTCAGAATGTCTCCCAAAGAACTCATCAATAAACTGTAATATTGGATTGCTCTCAAAGAGTATTTTGAGTGTTATATCTCACATGCTTATTTTAGAAGAAACATGTTAATGAGATTAAGGATCTTTGAGTAATTGGAATTAGCATAATTAAATAATAACATGCAAAACATTGAGAGTGTTGTAATTCCTACCTAGTTGGCAGCTTTATTGTTAAGATTATAGGCTTTTTAGTTATACATGTGTGTAGCGGAAGTTTTCTTGTGTCCCACTTGACCTGTGGTCTGGACAAATCTCTCTCACCCTCCAGTCCTGCAGCTGCTCAGACCCAAGTAAGCACACAGAAGCTTATATTAATTATAACTTTTTGGCCATTAGCTTAGGTCTACCATTGACTAATTCTTAAATTTAAACTCAGCCCATTTCTGTTAATCTATATGTTGCCATGTGTTCCATAGCTTAACCTGTGGGCTATTACATGCTGTTCCCTGGACAGACTCAGCCTTCCTGTTCCTAGAATTCTGCTTGTCTGTTTACCCCGCCTGTATGTCCTGCCTAGCTACTGGCCAATCAGCCTTTTATTTATCCGCTAATCAGAGCAACACATTCACAGTATATAGACCATCCCACAGCACATGTGTTAAATGGTTTTGGACAAATATTTATATGTTAAAAACATGAAAAGATAAGAACAAAGAAAATATCTGTGAATCACAGATGTGATACAGTACTTATATCAAGAATCTATAAACACTCAAACTTTAATTGTAAACCAGCTATCAACCAACATAAAATGTACACAATGGACATAATGATCTGTATTATAGAATATATACAGACAGTAAAAAAAGTACATAGAAAAATTCTCAATATCATTCTTTAGGAAATATCAATTAAGTAACTGTTAAGTACTGCTTCATACATTTTTGAATACCTAAAACTAAATGACCTATCATTTAAATGTCTCAAGTACTTGATAAAATAGGAGCTACTGTAACTCCTTGTAGGTTTTGCAATATTATGCCCCTTTCCAAAACCATCTTACAATTTCTTTAAAACTTTACTATATACCTGACACATATGCTGTTGCTTTTCTGTTTATGAAAGAGAAAGAAATGCAAATTTACACAAAAAAATGCATGTGAGTAGTCACAATAGCTTTTATGTATAATAGTGAAAGCTAAAACCAACCCAACAATCTTTATATAAATGTATAGAATAAATAATTAAATCATGGTCTATGAATGTATTATTGATACCCCAAACCAAAAATAACAAAATATGGACACATCTACAACATGAGTGAATCTCAAATACTCATACTGAATCTAAGAATAGCAACGATAATGCAAACTTCCTGAGTCTGTCCAGGGAGCAGCATGTAATAGCCCGCAGGTTAAGCTATGGAACACATGGCAACATATAGATTAACAGAAATGGGCTGAGTTTAAATTTAAGAATTAGTCAACGGTAGACCTAAGTTAATGGCCAAAAAGTTATAATTAATATAAACTTCTGTGTGCTTATCACACGATGAATGATGGCCTATCATGGGGAATCTAGCCTGTGGTGACAAAGAGAGGCTGTGTTATTGCATATGGTTTAGTAGGATTGGAAAAGAGAACGAACTGGGTAGTGGTGGCACATGCCTTTAATCCCAGCACTTGGGAGGCAGAGGCAGGCAGATTTCTGTGAGTTCAAGGCCAGCCTGGTCTACAGAGTGAGATCCAGGACAGGCACCAAAACTACACGGAGAAGCCCTGTCTCGGGAAAAAAAAAAAAAAAAAAAAAAAAAAGGAAAAAGAGAACAAAACATTTGAGTCGTGGTAGTCATGTTGATTAATAGTTTTACAGGTATGTACAAATGTCATACCTCACCAAATAATATACCTTATACACATGTAGTTGATTGTATAACAATGACACTGTCATATTCATGTTTTAAAATGCTTAAGAGAGACATTAGAAATAAGAATTTTATCCAAAGAAACATCTTGGAATAATTTATGTCTCATTGGTACATATTTTTTCCTCATAATTAAACTTGACTTCTAGGTTCTGGGAGGGTAGATGCAGAGACATAGTGGCATGTACATTACTTTAGATAAAGTATCACTGTGGTAATTGAATTTGATCTTCTGTCTATACTAAGGTAAGTTTTCATTCAGTTTTCTCCATTATCTTCTGTGCTCTGAGGGAATACATTCATATTTGGGAGTAATTTTCTACTCCTCATAGATGGAGTATCTACATGAAATATCTGGACTTTTAGGGGAGATTTTTTTGTTCTCACTTAAGCAATCATTTATTATCTCAGTATGATATCAAGGACACTAAGACTATGTATTGTATCTGTACAATTTTCTTATTTCCAAACAATACAAGATTCTCTAAGCACATTCTTAAAATTTTCTGTCCACAAATTATAATCAGTAATTTCTCCAAGGAATCCTTGTATCTGTTATGTAGAGAGTAATATTAGATATTAGATACCACTAGTAAGTATCATTGCTGTCCCCACTGAAAAAGCAATGGATTGCATTCATGCTTATTGTCTTCTGTATGTATATGTATCTATAAATATGTCCATATGCCACTTAATATATATTTTTTCCTTTTTTAAAAATAGATTTTTTTATTCACTCTATTTTGATTATGGTTTTTCTCTTCCATCCAGATCTACACCATTTCTGGCTCTTATTAGAGAGCAAGCAAACATCTAAGGAATAATAATAAAATAATACAAAAACTAACAAGTTAGAATAGGAGAAACCAACCTAATAAGAAAAAAAAAACTAAAAAAGCAAATACATACACACACACACACACACACACACACACACACACACACACACACAATGCTTATAGACACAGAGACAAACGTATTCACACACACAGGAATCCCACAAAAAAAACCCCACAAAACTAGAGGCCATAATATATACACAAAAGACCTGTATGGTTAAAAAAAGAATAAAATGAAAGAAGAAAAAAAGAAAGAAAGGAAGAAAGAAGAGAGGGAGGGGAAACAGAAAAGAAACAGAGAGAGAGAGAGAGAGAGAGAGAGAGAGAGAGAGAGAGAGAGTAGGTGGAGATCCTTGACAACACTGTGAGACAAAGAACCTCCAAAGATTCTGTTGAGTTAATTTTGTTTTGTCCATCTACTGCTGAGCAAGGAGCCTACGTTCAAGAGTGAATGGTTTCCCCAATGAAATTCCGTTGGGGAACTAAATTTTCATTTGCATGTAGTTTTTCATTGAAGATAATTTCTGAGTTAGAGAAGGAAGTGTGTGTGTGTGTGTGTGTGTGTGTGTGTGTGTGTGTGTGTGTCCACTTTGCCTTTAAGCTTCTAGGACTTTGTATGGTGGAGACCCATGCATTCTTGTGAGATCATATGTGCATCAGCCCATACATGTGTACAGAGCTTTGATTGCTTGTCCTCCATCTCCTCTGCCTCTTCAACTCTTTTTCCTTCCATTTCTGCAGTTCCCTAAGCCCTGGAGTATTTTAGAGATTAATGTTCCAAGTCTCACACTCTCTGCAAATATGCTGGCTGTGAATCTCTGTACTTATTCCCAGTACTTGCTAGAAGTTCTCTGTACTTGCTAGAAGAGGAATCTTCTCTGATTATGGCTGAGCAAAGCACTGATCTATGAGTACAGCAGAATGTTTTTATTGCTATGTTCTTTTGATAGGTATCAGGCCTATCTAATCTCAGGCTCTAGGCCACCCAACAAGCATTGAGTATGGGTTCCATCTCACAGTGTGGGCATTAAATTCAGATATTGATTGGTTAATATAACAATCCTTGTGCCATGATTACACTAGTATATCTCACAGGCAGCTCACCATTGTAGGTGAAAGGATTTGGAGTTGGGTTGGTGTTTACTTTTCTCTTTTGGCAACTACAGTGTAACTTCTAGTACTATGAACACTCTGTGGGTGAAAACTCTAGCTAGACACTAGCTCTATTTCTCAGTGTTTATAGAGTTGTGCAGGTGTTATCTTCAGCAACAGGGCCTTGACATTAGTTTGTGGATAAGCAACAATAGCCTTGGCAATAGCCTGGATTGTTTGTGGGTTCTCAATTGGCCCTTTTGTACAAGGACTCAATTAGATGTAAACCATTCTTGATCTAGGAAGCTTTATTTGGTAAGAAGAGACTTCCAGTTGGTACTCTGCCTTCCTAGTTATTTACTGATTTCATTTAGATAGCCTTCACATGTGTATATATTATAGGAAGCTTCGACTGTGTTAGGTTTCCATATGACCCCACTAATGTCCCTTAATTTTAGCTGTGCCTACCCATGTTCCTTCCATCTCACCCTCTTCCTCCCTGTTTCATCCCCCTATTCCATTCCCAATTCCCACAACAAACCTGACCCCCCCTCCCCAACCCCTTCCCTGTCCATCTATAACCATTTATTCTCTTTTCCCTCCCTGGGAATTTACATCTCTCCCCTCTAGTTCCTTACTCTCTGACTAACCTCTATGGTTATAGGGGTTATAACTTGCTTATCAACAATTTAACAACCTTGGGTTTTTATTGGTTGGCAGAAGTTTAATTATTTGTTGTATTTCACTAAGCATTACAGTTCTGTTTAAATTGTTCATCTAATCGTGATTTAACTTTGATGGTGATGTTTACTGAGAAAATCACCCATTTATTTTAGATTTTCAGTTTGGTTGAATACAGGTTTTAAATATATGTCCTTATGATTCTCTGGATTTCCTTAGTGTCTGTTACTATACCCCTTGTTTTGTCTCTAATTTTGTTAATTTGGATCTTCTTTCTCTGCCTCTTAGTTAATTTGGCTGCTTGTTAGTCTTGTTGATTTTATTAAAAACAAATTGTGTTTCATGATTCTTTGTATTTTTTTCTGGCTGTTCATTTGTTTTATTTCTATTGTATTGATTTCAGACTGACTTTGTTTATTTCCTGCTGTCTGCTTCTTTGGGGTTTTATTACTTCTTTCATTCTAGAGCTTTTAGGTGTGCTATTGTTACTAATATAAAAGCTTTTTTAAAAAAACAAAAAAAAGGCAGTTCTTAGTGCTATGAAATTTCCCCTTAGAGCTGCTGCCTTCATTGAGTCCCATGAGTTTGGGTATTTTGTGCTTCATTTTCATTCAATTCTGAAAGTTCTTAATTTCTTTTCTAATTTCTTTCTTGAATCATTTTTCATTCAGTAGTAAGTTGTTCTGTTCCATGAGTTTCGAAACTTTATTGTTCTAGAATATTGGTTATTTTGTTGTTGTTGTTGTTTGTTTTAACTAGGTAAAAACATATGTTTACTGTTTTACATTTGTTTATGCTGCAGAATGCTACTTTAACTATCTAAAGGTGTGTTACTTTTGCTTTTGCTGCATTTGTTTAATTATGTAAGATGTGTTACATCTGTTTCACCTTGCCTATATAAGGTACCTGATTGGTCTAATAAAGAGCAGAACAAGTAATAGCTAGGCAGAAGGGGGATAGGTGAGGCTGGCAGACAGAGAGAATAAGTAGGAGGAGAAATCTACAAAAGGGAAGAGAAGAACGAGAGAAGGAAGAGAGAATAACGGACATGCCCTTGGCAAGAATCCAGGCAGATGCCAGGTAGACAGATATAGAGAAGCCTTGAAAGCAAGATACACAAAAGTAAGAAAGGTAGTAAGTCCCAAGGCAAAAGATAGGTAAAGAGAAACAGGTTAATTTAATTTAAAAGATCTAGCCAGAAATATGCCTCAGCTAGGCTTAGCATTTAAAAGTAGTCATCAGTCTCTGTGTCATGATTTTGGGGAGTTGATTGGTGGCTCCCCAAAAGAAAAGGCCTGGTTCACTTTTTTTTTCTTTTGTTGATATCCAGATTTAATCTGTAGTGGTATGATAGGATACAGGGAGTTATTTCAGTTTTCTTATACCTGTTGAGAATTGTTTTGTATCTGAATATGTGGTCAATTTTTGAGAAAGTTCCATGAAGTACAAAGAAGGTATAGTATATTCTTTTTTGTTTGGGCAAAATGTTCTGTAAATATCTTTTAGGACCATTTTATAACATCTATTGGGTCCAGTATTTCCTGTTCAGTTTTTCTTTGCATGACTTGTCCATTGGTGAGAGTATGTGAGAATCAATATGTGACTTAAGCTTTAGTGGTATTTCTTTTACAAATTTGAGTGCCCTTGACATTGGGGCACAAATGTTGAGAACTGAAATGTCATCTCGGTGGATTTTTTTCCCTTTGATTATTATGTAGTATCCTTCTTTATATTGTTTGATTAGTTTTTGTTTGAAGTCTATTTTGTTAGATATTAAAATGACTACAACAGCTTGCTTCTTATGTTCATTTGCTTGGAATAACTTTTTTCAACTCTTTACCCTGCGGTGATGTCTACCCTTGATTTTGAAGTGTTTTTTTTTTCCCTTGCAGCTTTTAATATTCTTTCTCTATTCTATACATTTAGTATTTTGATTTTATGTGGCAAGAGGATTTCCATTTCTGATCTAATCTCTTTGGTATTTTATATGCTTTATACTTTTATAGGCATCTCATTCTTTATGTTAAGAAAATTTTCTTCTATTTTTTTGCTGAAAATATTTTCTGGGTCATTGATCTGGGGTTCTTCTTCTTTGTCTGTTCCTATTATTATTAGCTTTGGTCTTTCATAGTATCCCAGATTTCCTAGGTGTTTTGTGTTAGGAGATTTTTAGATTTAACAATTTCTGTGACTGATGCATCCATTTCTTCTATCATATCTTCAATGTTGAGATTCTCTCTTCCATTTCATGTATTCTGTTGGTGAAGCTTGCTGCTGAATTTCCTGTTTAAATTCCTAAAATTTTCATTTTCAGAATTCCCTGTGTGTGGAAACTCCAAATTCTAAGGATATAATATTAGATGAAAGAATGTGCCAGATACTATAAATTGAAAAAGTAAAGAACACAATTATTTTTATTACTATAAATGAAAAAAGTGAACCTACATGTATAGTATTTTTGTACAAAGATATACATTTTTATAAAATTAAACAGACAAAAGTAGATGATTTTGGATAAATATATGAAGTTTGGGACATCACTACAAACACATATTTATAACATATAAGCATACATACACAAATACATATACTTAACATATACATAACATACATTACCATATACTTCTACATATACATATGCATTTTTCAATTAATTTCTACTATCTAAAATTTACTGATTACTTACTAGCATGTGAATAAGGAAATCCTGGTTGCTGGTGTCTTTGATTGGGTTTTGTTATTGTTGTTTGTTTTGTTTTTTGTTTTTCGAGACAGGGTTTCTCTGTGTAGTTTTTGTATCTGTCCTGGATCTTGTTCTGCAGACCAGGCTGGCCTCAAACTCACAGAGATCCTCCTACCTCTTCCTCCCTAGTGCTGGGATTAGAAGCATGTGCCACCACTGCCCAGCTGCTGCTGATGTCTTTGAAAGACCCTCTCCCCAAGCTTCCATAGTTTCTAATTCCAGATGTTCTACCCAATCTGCGTGGTTTTGGTAGTCGAAGGAAGAGTACTCATTTAGAAATATACCTACAGTGCTCTACATCACAAGTTCCCATTCTTCAAAGCCTTGTCCCAGATGGATGCAGCCTTTGTTCTACACTAAGTCTCTCTACTTTTCTGTCTCTAGTAGCTTACAAACATGCTATGCCACTAGAGAAATTTTGGGCATTTCTCTTTTCTTTCTGTTTTCAGCAATATAACCCAATTCCCAAGTACACTTGCTTATAGCCTGGAAATATTATAATGCTTACTATTTCCCATATGCTAGTAACAAGGCACTGTGGGTCTAGAACAATGGCAGGAATTACAGCTGAATAAGTCTCTAGAAACAGACTCTCAATTACTCCTAATCCTTAGGGAACACAAAATCAAGAGAGGGAGGATAAAAGCTACCAACAAAAAAATTGTCCAGATCTCTGCAGCAACTTTCATAACATACAGGAAACATAATCAAACTCCCAGGCAAATTAACACAACTCCTCACCATAGACATACAGTGCCTCATTTTCTATTAGTCAGTACTAACTGATGACTCAATGTCAAGAAAATTGTTTTAAGGCATGTTGCAACCATATGAGAAAGAAAACCCACATGCATAAATAGATATAAATACAGAACATACAGAATTAGGAGATAAGGAGATTATTTTTAAATAATTTTAAATAATTTAAATATTGTTTATCTTTGAGATTTATGATACAATGTTGCAGAGTAGATATAAATAGTAAAACGGTGACTATAGTGAAGCCTTTAACATGTCTTCGAACACTATTGCTTTTCGTAATGGCAGATGAAATCTACCTATTAAATGAGTTTCCCATATAGTATGACCATTTAACTATAGTTCTTATGATGGGATTTAAAACAACTTGTTTAATATATTGGAAACTTGTCTCTGTAAAAATGCTATACAAAGATAACTCACATTGAGAAGCTGGGAACATCAGTAATTTGATGCCCATAGATGTGAAGACTGGAAAGGCCAAGATCAAGTCACTGATGAATTCAGAATCTAGTGAGGGTTTGTTCTACTTCACAGATGCAATGTTTGTTCTACAGCTATAATGGTGGGATGAATAAAGCAACTGTCTTCACCCACTATTGGATAGACATTAATCCCTATCAGGAGAGCCCAAACCTCTTGGTTTAAAAGTTTTCTTGTCCACCTCCTAATACCATTGGAATGGTGGTTAGTTTTGCACATATGAAACTTAGAATTTATTAATATGATGTATCAAAGCCAAAAAAGACTTTAAAACTAATATACACATTAATTAACTTTTTATCATTTATACATTATTGAAGCAGCAGACACAGCAAGGATGTACATTAATGATGAAAAAATACCAAACATAAGAGAGGAGATGGAGGAATGTACACTCTGTTAACACTGATCAAAAAGACAGCTGCAGTAGCTATATTATGATTGTACTAAGCATATTTCAGAACAAGTAAAATCTTTTAATTAAATATGGGAAATACATAATAAGAGGGTCGATTCACCAAGAGAACAGTATTTCCTAATGTGCTTCCTTCTACCATGAGGGTCTCAGGATGAATGGTCATAATGGCTTGAAATCTAATTTGAGGTTGGATATCTTTCTTACAGCTTTCTTCTTTTGCTTAGGAATATTTTGAATATCTGTGGCATTTTGTCTATTTGGATTTTATGTTTTTTCTAATTCTATAAATAATGTCATTGGAATTTTAATGGAGATTTCATTTAATTGGTAGGTTACTTTTTGAATTATACCTATTTTCTCAATATTAATTTTTCCAATCCAGGAGAATGGAAAGACTTTCTGATGGCTTGTATTTTTTAATAAGCTTTGTTTCCCTGTATCTTATACTTTTCATTGTGGAAGACTTTAACCTTTTTAGTTAGATTATTCCTGAATATTTATGTGAAGTTCTTGCAACTGAGATGTTTTTTTCTTAATGTCTTCCTTATCAACTTCATTACTGGAATATGTAAAAATTACCGATGTTTACATGTTAACTTTGTATCCTGAAAACTCACTGGAAGTGTTTATCAAATTAAAGCATTGCCTGTAATGAAAAATTAAATGTGAAATTTGCAGTAACTGGATGGACCTGGAATTTCTTCTGTCAAGCGAAGTACCTCAAATTCAGGAAGTTAAAGACCATGTTCTCTCTCACATAAGACACTAATTTCTAATAAAGATATCAATAAATACAGATGTGTATGTGTGTGTAGATCATGAAAGTAGAATGTTGATAATGAGTGTTTATCAGAACTTTTTTTGTGTGCTAAAGTATCAACATGTGAAATATTTATTTGAGACAAACATTCATAGATCTGAAAGCAGAAGTAAACAGATTCATATTATTTTTGGAATTTTCAATATGCCTCCATGTAATCTGAGGATCAAGCACAGAACAATCAGAAAGAACGTATATAGTTAAAGAAGATGCTCTCATTCATTGGATCAAGTTGTCATCAAAGACTGCTATTTCTAACAAGCAAAGAATGCATATTCATTGCAGGGACACCTGAAACACACACTAAATCATTATAGGCCATAACATAAAGGCAGTGCACTTTAAATATTATGTCTACTGGGTATGGTGCCATATGCCTGTATTCCTAAAATGCACGATTATGAAGCAGGGGGAATTAGATGTTCAAGGCTTTTAGCCTGGGTTACTTTCAGGCCAGTCTGGGCTTCAAAAATAGCAAGACTCTTTCTCAACAACTCTACATAGATTTGAATGCCTCCATATAAAACGATTCAATAATCAAATTATATAGGAAGTAATAATTTAGAGCTTTGTGAAATCTATCAATTTTTAGAATTTAAACAAATAGCTTTTCAAATATTATACTCATAAAAGTTAAACAGGATCATGAAAATAGATTAAATAAAATTGCTGACTATATTGAATTAAATATAAATGAAAACATAAATGATCAATATTTGAAGATACAATAAATGCAGTGCTTTCAGAAAATGTATAATGTTTCACATACGCATACACTTTCAGATATGAAATTCACTATTTCAACTTTTAATTTGAACTTTACAGAAAGAAGTTTAATTAATGTGAAACTAAGTGAAATATTAACTCTATAGGTGTTACTACAGAAACTGAAAAACTACAACAAAATTTCTAAAACAAAAATATTTCTCTTTTTAATATTAACCAAATTTATTAATTTCTCACCAGGCTACTAAAAATAAAATGTACACACAAATTATCATTATCATAGAGTACTAATGACTACTGAAACCACGGACATTAAAGACAATCTAAATAAACAGAGATGTATTTGGTCTTAATAGCTTTGAAATTAAACACTGTGCAGAAAGTCAGTGTCTACATACCTCGTCCATTGCTATACTATACATCCATTACACTCCTAAGCATATCTCAACAAGCTATTTTCTTGGTATGAACAAAATAACTCAAAACATTGTGTGAAAACACAAAAAGCAAGACCAAAAAATAATGTTGATGATAATAAATTTCTACACACTCATCTCTTCATTACACTCATTAAAGGCCTAATATTGACAATTCCCTAACTCAGTAAAAAAGGACACCATGATTTTATTGAAAATAAATACCAATGGAACAGCATTAAAAGTAGAAAAACCATGCTATACAAATACATATGAATTACTTTGACAGAGGAACAAAGGCAGCCTGGTGGATAAAGGATAATGTCTTTAACAAACATATCTAGAAATCTAGAATAAAAAGATGTCTGATTGTAAAAAGAATTCAGATAGACAGATATACATATAAAAACTCACATATGCACACACTCTTCAAATAAACAAAATTCCAGAACACAGATTCTCAGAATATATGTGTAACTAAATTTAAATATGGTATGTATTGGCTTCTATGTGTATATTAGCTGATAAATTAGTGATAACCAAGCTACCATTCATAGAACCACAGAGAGTAGGTTTGCAGTAAGGGACTAGAAATAACATATAGATCTTATCAGGAGATATAAATTAGATAGATATAGATTGAAAGGGAGCTGAAATGAGAGAATAAAGTGAGGACAGAGAGGGAGAGGGCACAGATGTTGTGGGAGGGAATATAGGCAGGGGAAACTAAAACTAAGAGGAGTCTGAGGGGCAGAATGGAAACCTAATACAGTAGAAACTTCCTAAAATATGTACATATATGAAGATAATCTAAATTAAATTGCCAAATTATGAGGGAGACAGAATCACTACTGGCCATCTCTTGTCACATCCAAGAAAGGACTGAGTTACATCTAACTGAGTTGTTAGTCACAGGGGTTCCAGGAAACACTCCATCACCTCATTCTTTTGCCAAGACTCTAGATTGCTCTGCACAGAGAGTAAGGCCACAATGTTGAAAACAACAACTATATTGAACATAGAGATATCAGACTGGTGCCTACACAGAGCTTTCAACCCTGTGTCCCATTGTCTTTGGTACAGGAAGATACTCTGCATGCTACAAAAAAGAGTAATAACATGCCAGCCACAAAACTTTTATCTACAATCATATCCTGATTTCAAGATGTGCTAGGGTAATGGTGGCACAAAGTTTGATGGATTAACCAACCAATAACTGATTCGGATTTGTTAACTTTTACAACTGTATGAGAAATGCCAAATCAAAAATGTTATTAAAATGCATATTTGGTAAAGAATTTATATTCAAAATATTCAGATAATATTAAGAAGATATACAAGTGTTAAGCTACTCTGTAAACAATACTCAGTGAAATTTGTGGTTGGAGAACTTAAAACTAAATCAAAAATGAATGTATGGAAAGGTGAAAAAGTCTGATGGTGTCAGTCATAGGCAAGGGGAGAGATCAACAAAGACTCTTAGTCATCAACATTGGAAATGCAAAAAAGCCATTAACTGCTTTCAAGACCAGACTGGCAGATTCTGGAAAAATTGTGTATTTTTTCCATAGACCCAGCACTGTTGATCCTTCACAGTTATGCAACTGATGGAAAAATTATGTCCACACAAAAGCTACGCATGAATATTTATGTGAGCTTGGTTGATGTTGTCAGATTAACAGCAGCCAAGTTGCCCATCAAATGTGAAATTTTGTGGGAAGAAGGGAAAATAAGTTTGTACATTCACAATGGAATAATATTCAGTAACAGAAATAACTGACCAGAAAATCATAGAGAAGATAAATTAACTACATACGTATAAGAGAAATAAGCCAGCCTGAAAGGGTAATATACTCTACACCAATTTTTAGCATTCTTGAGAACTTTGAACAGTCAGATATGAACATGCAGAAAAGAGAAAAAGGTTATTCTGGAGGTTTAAGATGTGTTGTGGGAATGTTGAATCAATAAAATATATTACAGGTTTTAGGACAGTGAAACCATTTTGTATGATACTATCATACATGACACATATACTGGTCAAAGTACATGGAAATTTATGCTAAGGATGAACATTGTTATAGGCATATGTTTAACACAATTCTTTAATAGTAATCAAATTCCAGATTAGAATGAAGAATGTAACAAAGAAACTCCACTAGATTATGAATTCAAGATCTACCTTTACCAGTGGGAAATAAGAACAAAGGCTGACCTCTATACATGATTTTGTAAGTGATCAGATGTTTGGGAGAGATTGTTTGGGTGCTGGGAAACAAACCTGGGAGCTATGGAAGAGCAACAAGTGCTCATAACCATTGAGCCATCTTACCAGCTCCTCTACACTGTTTGGATTAGGTATTTCCTTTCTGCTTTGTAGAAAATATGGTAGAATAATGCTATTATTTCAATGTGTCTTGTAACAGAGGTTGGTAAATATTCCCAAACTGCTCAAGAAGAAATAAATTAACTGGTTTGGTGTCATGTTTTTAGGCTAGGTAACTCCAAGATAATATATGTCTTCAAATTCTGAAAGCAGGCCAAGCAGTGGTGGCGCACACATTTAATCCCAGCAGTCAGGAGGCAGAGGCAGGCAGATCTCTGTGAGTTCAAGGCCAGCTAGGGCTACAGAGTGAGTTCCAGGAAAGGGGCAAAGCTACACAGAGAAACTCTGTCTCGAAAAAAAAAACAAAAACTGAAAACAGAGTAGATGACTTGCACAGGTAGCATTTAAATATTTCATTATAATCTTTATTATAAAATGGTTGATTTTAGGTTGTGGGACAGGGAATCTGTAGCTGGACAGCAGCTTTTTTCTTCAAGGCAAGTAAGTAGGATTTGGATCACATCACAGTATATTTGGTGTCTATATATTTCCTAGAAAGGCATGTCTGTCTTCAAATCATGATGACTTGATTATGTGGTATTACCATTCTTAGGGAAATGTAAGAGCCTTTCTTGAGTAGTGAAAATGTGCTTAATATGGGAACATTATTTATCATTGATACATTTATAATGTAACTATATAAATATTTAAAAATACCAGTGGTGATGATAATTATGATCATTACCAAAAAGTAGTCATTGACATGCTTCCATGAATATATTTTAAGTGAAGAAACTTGATGTAGAATGCCTCGTGTTATAAGATACTGTGAAAAATGCAAGGAAATATCAGGAGGAAATATTGTAGTTGAATGCTTTGTTTGGGTAGTAAGTTTATAAATGGAATGTATTAATTCTTTAAAAGCCTCTGTATGTTTCTATTTTCCTCTATTTTCAACAGAGGAAATATTAATCAGCGACTACTCTTACATTTAAGACTATAGTACTAAGCACAAATTTTCTTCTATAAACTCAGTTTAACAAGCAGATTTTGTTGTATTGGAGCTGCTGATACATGAGCAAAAGCTTTGGTTGTAAATGAACATATAATAGCAATGCAAAATGTCTGAGAATACCGCAAAAATCAGTAAATCTGGGGATATTTTAATAACCACCAAAAATGATAAAAGTATAAAAATGCATCGCTAAGCAACACAGTGTGACTGACATTCTACCAAACGGTATGCAAATCTCAGTTTCACCCTCTGGGGCCCATCTACCCATCTATCCATCCATCATAGGGATATATGTGTTGTCAGGTTAACCTTTATAACAACCTTAGTTGGCTAAGCAGTGTTATTCCCCTGTGATAGCAAGGAACTCAGAGATTATAAAGGTGACAAAATGAGTCAGGATGCCACAGTTACCAGGGTGTGGAACAGGAATAAATCTAAGATCTGACACACACTCAGCTAATTGTCCCTCCGTTATTATCCTGTTTCTACTCTTGAGCTTTATTTATACAGATTGTTCAATATCTGAGGACCATAGTTTTAAGGTAAGTGTGTTAGCTTATTAATTTTAGCTTTTAATTTATAAAATATTATACATTTTAATTAAAATAGAGACACATCACTTTCCCAGTTTCTTTCTCGCCCCTCCAGGCCCTTCATCCAACCCCTTCCATGACCCTTCAAATTGATAGCCTCTCTTCTTGTATTATTACTGTTACACATGTATGCATGTGCATGTGTATACACAAATATATAAATAAACTTGATGAGTCCACTTTTCTTGGTGGTGTGAATATGATGTCAGACATAGCTACTTTGTATTGGAAAAGCAATAGTAAGGCTTATCCCCGGGAGAAGCTAATTTCTCCCTCTTCCAGCAGTTATTAGTTGCCTATAGTTTTTTTTCTAGGTGTGAGACCCAGTGAAATCTCCAAACTTCTGCATTAGCATGTCTGTTGATAGCGCCACTGTTGCAGCCTTGTTCATACAGCCCACTCTAGGAAAAAAATGTTTCACAGCTGACTTCCTGGTATTCTGGTTCTTACAAGTTTTTTTTTTAGCCCTTTTCGATGATATTCTCTGAGCCATAGATGCAGGATCTGTGATATAGATGTATCTTTAGGGCTAGGTTCCTGGTGATGGGTTGATCTCTTCACTGTGTTGAGTAGAGGTATTCTGTGATGTACTTCATTTGCTATAAAAAGAAGACTCTTTGCTTTTGGTTGTAGCTACAATTATCTTTGAGTATAGGAATAACATTTATAATGTAGAAAGAAATTATGTTGGTCTAGAAAATTAGAGGCAGTAGATTCTTTCTAAAGTTCATGACCTCATTAGCCCTAAGAAATTGGCTAGATTTTGAGTACAAAGTATAATTTCCCTACTATTAAGTGGACCATAAGTATAACTGGATAGCTATTGTTTATTATTGACATATGAATGCTATTTATTGTACATTTATGAATATCTTGCCATGGTGGCTTTATACCAGAAATGCAGTGTTGGTTCAAAATATTTAATTCAATAAATATAACAAATCTTATAAGTGGGCTTAAAGAAAAACATTACATGATCATCTCAATAGACTAAGAAAAAGCCTTTGACAACAACCAACATGTATTCATGATAAAATTCCTAGAGAAAGTAAAACCAGGTAGAACATACATCAATACTATATATGACAAACCTCCAACCAATATTATCTTAAATTATGAAGAACTCAAATCAATCTCATTGAAATCAGGAAGGAATGAGGACTTCCCACTATCTCTACTCATCATATTTACAACATGATTCTGGAAACACTAGCTAAAACAATGAGAAGAAAATTAAAAGGATGCAAATGTAAACAAAAGAGGTCAGATTATTCTTATTTGAAAATATCTGAAGGAGCTCATTCACCACCTCCATCTTTGGAAGATGAAGCAAAAGGATGACATCTGTAAACTGGAATGCAAACATTCACCAATGTCTGAATCCGTGTTTGTCTTGATCTGGGACCTTGTAGATACATTAATTGTGATATATATCCTTATTTTTCTTAATCTACTCTGTTCAATTGACTAAGAGAGATTACTTTTGTTTGTGATGTGGGTTTTTTCTTTTTTTTTTCTCAGTATAGTAGATAATAAGCACTGTAAGAAGAGAGTATTGATATTATTGTCAATTCATCAAACATAAGTTGAAATATACATGTTTATATACATAAAATTATAGTATTAAATTGTACTAGGTTCTCATGTAGCCCATGTTGGATTCAAACTTTCTATTTAGCTAAGAAAGATCTTGAATTTATGGTTCTCCTGATTTTACCTTCTAAATGCTAATTACAAGTATACAGCATCATATTTGGATTATGCTGTGTTATGAATTAAACTCATGGTTTTCTGTATCCTAAGCAAGCACTACTAACTGAGCTACATAACATACTAGAAAATTGCTAATTTTCATGCATGTATAAGTAGTGAGAAAATGGTGAATGAGATAGAAGACAAATCACTTCTCGTATTTTGTATATCATATAACAGCAAGTTGATTTAAAAGCCAAGGAATGTGATATGGAAAAATCAGTCTGACTGAACATGGTACTATGTTTGCACAGTGGAAAAAGATAAAGCAATGTTAGGATTTTTAAAAATGAATGATGAAAGCAATCAGCCACACAAAAAGTAGAATACAATATTCATGGGTTAAATGAGACTTGGCAAGCTGTATGATGAGAAAGGGAGTTGATTTTTCTGGAATACAGCGAATATGAATGAATACTTCAGTGTGAGAAATGTGACAGATTATAGCACAAATGCTGGTGGAGTTTGAAAAGCCACTTGACTATCCAATGCAGAGAAATAACGCAAGCTAGTCATATTTAAATTATTACTGTAGAGGCTTGATTTCAGGGAGTAGATTAAGAAGCAGGAAAAATGTTATGAAGAATCCTTTAAAAATTGAATGTTCTTAGCTTTGTCATTTAACAAATGAAGACTAATTGAACATATTTGCAATGTCTATTACATAAGCTGGTGATTATCATTATGTTTGTATTGAAGAAAAAAGAAAAATCAATTATGATGGGATGCACTCACTCTTTGAATAACCCAGTGAAAGGCCATATAGCTACTGAGCTAGAGAAGACTAGTGAAAAGGGAGTTTAGGGACAAAAAAACCCTATTGTTATACCTTGAATAAGAAAAATAATACATATCAATTTGGAGGCATCTATTATATAAGTAAAATTGAAAGTCTGTAGTTTGAGATACAGTGATGCCCAGAAATTCTCTCTGAACACATAGCTCAGGTTCAAATGTATGACTTTGGGTGGACCAGCTATGGTGTACAAGAAAAACAGATGACTTGTGAGTTAGCTAATATCAAACTGTTAGAGGTGCTGAATATTGAAGAAAATTAAGAGAAGCAAGAAGATGAAGATTGTACAATACTACTGGGGATCTGAATAAGATGAAGACAGAAACATGGGGAACAGAAAAAGGATTGGCATGGATTTGTTAGACAATGAAATGCTTTTTGGATTCAAGTAGTACAAAGATTTAAGGAAATTATGCATCTACTTCTTAAAAGTTAGTTGACATGAGCAAACCATAATTTTAATTCATTTAAGCCCCTTAACCCAGAAGGAATGAATGGTCACCAGTAAAAGAGACAATGTAATGGAGTTTTGAAAGACTGATGGTAACAGAAACATATTTGCTAACAACACAGACTGTCAGGATTAAAACTTAGAAGTGAGTGGTCTGGAGCAGATGAAGGACAGCCTCAGCAACCTGAATACAGAGAATATGGAGACAGTCAGCACAAGTACAATGGAAGAGACGTGTTGTAATCCACCTTCTATTGCTATAATTGAATAGCAGAGATGGTGTCTGTTATGAAGCAAAGAGGCTTAGTAGGTTCATTGTTCAGAAAGTTGGCGAGTTCAAAGTGGAAATACCCAAATCTAATAAGGTCTTCTTGCTGGCCAGGATTTCTGCTAAATCCCTATGTGAAACAGGACACTACATTTAATCATAATTATCTCTCCAAGTTCTTATCTTGAGATACCATAATTAGTTTAAGCTTCCATCCTCTTAAAGCCTCACAGTGCGCAAAGGATTTCAATGTTACTTAGGCATCATCATTTAAACAGTAGCAGCAGTGCAGTGAAATGAAACGAGTAATGAATGGCATAGTGAGAAGAAGGCTTCCCTAGCTTTTCCCCTGAAATACACTTTGTAGCAAGCAACCGTATTTCCATTTTTTCAGATAGATATACAGCAGTTGATTTATAAATGAAAGTACTTTGGTGGATAAAACAATTCTTCTCAAAGTTCAAATGCATGAAAATTATCTACTTGCTTCACCAAAAAAAAAAAAAAAAAAATCAACAATTTGGACTAGGTAGGTCTAGGATGCACTGGGAAATTCCATATTCTTTAATATTCCAGAGGATGTGATACTTGCTCTACCAAGTCCTTAGAAGGTAGTAATTAACAGAGAACTTTGAACAATGTACTGCTAAGTCTATTATCCTAAAAAAATTGAAAAAATATTTGGTGTGTAATATTGTGGACCTCTGTCACCGTAATTCTGAATAAGATCAGTGAACATATTACATATTGTCCCAAAATCTCTTCTACAATTGGTCCCCAAAACAGCAACAAAACTCCCCAAACTAAGAAACAAACAAAATCCCAAACAAAATAAAACAAATAACCAGTTTATTAATTTTTAATTGAGCCTCATTCAGATTTCCAAGGCTGGGCAGAGACAGAATACAACATAACCAGCCTGTGTGGTAGAAATACATGTATTCTAAAGAGACACTCATGCCTCTCATCTGGGTCACCAGGCTGTTGAAACAAGAAGCCCCAGAAAACAGAATTTCCACCAATAATCTCTTCTTAGGAGAAAATAAAATAGCTAAAGCCATGAGACAAAAGGAAAAATAACCTTGTCTACTAGAACAGGAATGTGACTCCAGGAAAGACCAACAATTTGTCAGACTTGCCTGGGAAACCAACTATACCAAAGAGACTTGCCATTTAAGCAATGATGGGTCAGTCCTGCATCCTGTGTTTTTGCCTTTTTATTCGGATGGAAATGCGATTTCTGACCGTTGGGCTGGCCTGAAGTATTTAGGCTCAGTGCCAGTGGGCAGGCTCAGCTGCTGTGTGAGCTCATGGTTGTCATAGCAATGGTGTGTCCTTATCCCTATCTTCAAGCTCTGTTTTTTTTTTTCTTTTACTGCCTCTTCTCTGTCATGATCTCTGATCCATAGTGGTAGAATAAATGTCTTATTTAACCTTTCTTGCTATTCTGTACATTTCTTAATCTCCTGATGCTGACAAACCAATTTAACCACCACAAACACTATCAGAAGATCACAAATTAGCAGAAACCTCTCAAAACCTGAGATATTTCCTTCAGCTAATTTCATGATGAAAGTGAAATGTGTATTTATATCATGGTGAATTTGAAAGTTTCTGATTATTCTATTGTAATTCGTTTTAAATCAGTGTTCCCATGGAGAAAAATCAATCATTACCACAACAGTATAAAAATTCATTAATGGATTATTCTTTATGATATTCTTACAAATTTTCATGAGACAATGCTCTAAAACTTGCTTTCAAACCTAATATTAGTGAAGGATTTAATATAGCTTTACCTAAGAAGAAAAACAACACAGTATGAATAGACTTATTCCATTATCTGAATTAACTACCTCAAGTGAATATGTAATTTTCACCTATATTTTTCATTTTGTGTGGGAAATAATATGAAGGCATCACCCACAGCTAAAGAAAATAGCTCAGTACTATTTGTTCTCCCCAAAATAAATGGAATTAAATAAATCTTTTTATTCTTATGTATTTTATATTAATAGAACTATTAAACATACTTCATACCTTTATATTTAACTAATTTCTTTGAAAGGTTATATATGAATTAGCTTTCTTTTTTATTGTGCAATTGTGAAGTGCATATTGTGAATCTGAGTGAGTGTTTGGAAAGGCTTTCTGGCTTTACTAAAAATAAGAGTTCTGACTTAGTATATAAGAAAAATAATGACGATGTCATAATAAAAGTGTTTTCTGAATTAGTAGTTTAATCACTAGATTTAGAAAAGTTCCAAAAGGAAATAATTTCCTGCTCATCCAAGACATCTTAGATGCCTGAATTGAACAGAAGTGTTTTGTCTTAATACACAATATGAACATCCTCTATGTGGCATATACAGTATCTATAGCTGTTCAGTTGTGTTTGTTCTGGCTCTTATGTCTTGGTGGCATTTATGAGCAAGGCCAAGCAATTCTCAGAGGGATAACAGCTGAGAAGAGAATAAAGTTCTATAGGTGTTAATTTTTGAAAAGTTCATTGAATTTGTATGTTTATTCTCCAAAATCCTAAAACAGCTCAAATTTAAATCTCAAACAGATAGACTGACTTTATGATCATGATGTCAGGTTGAAAATAGCACTCATATCAGGTGTCTGATTTTCACGTCACCCTGTCAAATAGTTGTTGCCTTCAGCTATATAAGTGCTTCTTGTAGTCTTGGTAGCACCATGACCATGTTTAATTGACTTCAAAACACATCTATACACTAAAGAAATCTCATGGTGGAAGGGGATTGTTCCAAGGCAAATCAATAAGGTCATGGTACCTGCATGATTGAGATTGAGTTTTTTACTAAATATTGTCTCACAATCATCCAATAGTGCACTATTCTTATAAAAAGTCTTAAGTGTCCCTCATTATTGCTTGTTTTATTTGTCCAAACTATGTATATGTGAATATAGAGTCCATATTTCTTTATTTTAAAATGACACATACAGTTAATTTGAATTTTTAGGTGTATTATTGGTTTATTGAACTGAATTATACTTTTAAATTTAAAAGGAATTTATTTAAAAAGAATGTTTTCATAGATTTTTATGTTGTGAGAACAGCAATACTTTTTTTAAAAGATGTTTGGAGTACATAATAATGAAATGATCATTTATCCAGAACCACACATACTAGTCAGTCTTGCCCAAAGAGAATTTCCTTGTATTAATACAATATTTTCAGATGAGTCACAACAAGGTCTAATAAATCACTTTTACTGTTAGAACCTTAAATATTCACATAGTTTATAGAAGTCAATGGTTATGTTTGTGGATGGAAACAAAACCTTGTAAATTCTCAAGAATATTTGGGAAATGATATCACGAGCAAAAATTTAATCATTGCTAGAGATTCATTAGGAATTATAAAATAAGAATTATGTAAACTTTCAATACCATCAACCAAATTATAGAACAACTGTTCTCAACCTGTGGGTCACAATCTCTTTCCTACATATCAGATAGTAGCATTACAGTTCATCACAATAGAAAGAAAGAACAGCTATAAAGTAGCAATAAAATAATTTTATGGTTGGGAGTCACCACAACATAAAGAACTGTATTAAAGGATCACAGCATTAGGAAGGTTGAGAACCACTCGTATAGAACATTTTGATTAGTGTGTTATTTCAGCAAGAAGTTATATTATGTGGTCATTAAATATATGCATATGTAAATTTGTATATTCTTGTATATATGTATACTTAGTATTTGTATGTGCACATGCTTCTTTTTATTTGTATGTAAGTGTTTGTATGTGTGTATATGTATATGCATTGTGTGTTTTGTGTGTGGTATGTATGGATATGTGTTTATGGGTATATGTGTGTATATGACATGCATGCATGTATGTATAGGCATGCATATTGTGTGCATGTAAACATATATGTCTGTATATATATACTTGAAGATACACATGAGTATTTTATTATACATATGTATATGTCTATATGTGTGTGCATGTGTGTGTGTATGACACTTAAAGGAAGGAAACCTATAAGTCTTTCTCCAATATACTTATAGTTCTTCAAAGACAAATTGTTCTACTAAAACAATGGCATATCTTCAAAGTGCATTATGATGAAATATTCCATGCAATGAAAAAGGCACTTTACTTCATCACATTGTAGGAGTTTGCCTTTGAAGTGCTGTTTTTAGCTCTTAAACCATAAGCTTAATTGTAAGGAAAAATTCATGGTAACACTGAGTTTCCTTGTCATATTTGATTTTTTAAAACAAATGGATAATTATTAAGAATATGATATTAAGGGGCTGGAGAGATGGCTCAGTGGATGCTCTTCCAGAGGACCCAGGTTCAATTCCCAGCACCCACATGGCAGCTCACAACTGTCTGTAACTCCAGTTCCAGATCTGACACCTTCATATCAATGCTCATAAAATAAAGTAAATAAAAAAAGTTAAAAAAAGAATATGATATTAAATACATGAAATCAATGTGGATTCTGAAGACTTGAGATCCTCCTAAGTTTCTGAATTATGTTCTGGATTTGTGAAGAGTGCTTTTCACTGTGTATGTAATGAGAAATGAAAATGTCTCCCAGCAATCACATTAAAACTTGTCTTATTTTTAAAATAAAAAAAAAAACTTGTCATACACACACACACATAAACACACACACACATACACATACATATAGACATACACCTATGTATAATAAAATACTCATGTGTATCTTCAAGTATATATATATATGTATATATAGAGAGACATATTAGACCAATTCTCATGTCTAATTTTTAATGTTATATTCCAAATGGAATATCAAAAATGGAAGAGTCAGTTCCACCACTTCTTCTAAAATACCCATCTTCGAGGTGGGACTACTTCGTCTTGCAGAAGAATCATAGTCAATCTTCTCTCCATTTGGTTTATACAGAGAAAAGAATGTATTTTGTTTACATAGCATTTTCACAAAATGCTTTGCTTGTGAATTTTGAGGCCCAACATGATGAGCATCCCCCTTTTATTAATCTTGAGTTGCAGGTCATGTACATGTCAGTCAGCCATTAACACTCTCTGGTCTATAGTCACAGCATGGAAGGCTGTAATTTTCTAATGGTTTTGTAACAGAGCACCACAAACTGAAGGACTTTGTACAACAGGGCCATGCAGTTCTGGGTATTAGAAGTCTAGAATACGCTAGACTATGCTCTTTCATTGGTGTCTTTAGTCAGCACTATTGACATTTAGAAGTACATTAACTATGTTTGGTTCAGGAATGAGAGGTCTGGCTATTGCCACTCAGGAGACCACTGGTTAAGTTCCAAGTACAATACTTGTCATGAAATTCACAAAGCACATCTTGGTCGCTTCAGGGTTTCCAAGGACTCTAACATCAAAAAGGGACAGGCTACCCCTCTGCATAAGTGAAACAGTTGTGTACCTTGATCTGCATAAGGGGCCCCTGGCAGTGGGATCAGGACCCATCCCTGGTGCATGAGCTGGCAGTTTGGAGCCCATTACCTATGATGGGACACGTTGCACAGCCTTGATGCAGGGAGAAGGGCTTTGACCTGCCTCTACTGAATGTATCAAGCTCTGTGGACTCCCCATTGGAGACCTTGCCTTGTTGGAGGAGAAAATGGGGGGTGGGTTGATGGGGCAAAGGAGGGAGGGAAGGGAGAGTGGAGGAGAGCAGAATCTATGATTGGTATATAAAATGAATAAAAAAATCTTAATAAAAAAGGGACAGTTGAAAAGCTAGGCTCATGTACTCTCCTCACATTACCTTCTCTTTATAGCACCTCAGGTATTTCTCCCTAAATAATGTCTCCCTCTCTCTTTCACCTCCTTCTTCTGTGTTTCTTTCTCCAGATGCCCTGAGCTTGAATTGTTTTTCTCTCTTTTGGGAAATGACAAAAATGCATCATCCATTTGACAACAATGCCTGTTTTTCAAAGGAGGGTGCATTTTTCCTCCTGTTTTGTCCACCACTGCTGCACTGATGTCAATGCATGGCTGTTAGAGAGTGGTACCTGCACATAAAGGAGTGTTTTCATGCACTGTAAAAGTCATTTTGCCAGAAAGTGTCATTGATTTACTTGTAGTAATACAGAATTCCTTGATTAAGAGTTTGACAAATTCCCATTGAAGCTGCATAATAAATCAATCTTTTACTGGAAGAGCTTGAGACAGGCCTAAGTGAAGATGCTATACATTAATACCTGGGGGAGAGTTACTAACCTCTATTCTCTGGTGATCAATCACCTTGGCTGGGTTGTGCTGACAATGTCTGCAGGTCATCTGGTTAATGAGACAGCCCTGGAAAATTCCTCCCCTGGATGACATTGTACCAGTCAATCATTAACACTCAAATTAAGCAGCAATAGTCATTTGCAACTTTTAAGAGAAAATTCTGTAAAATCTCTACCCAGAGCAAATTAATGATTATAAATGAATTATATAAAAACACTTAAGAAAAAATATATTGTTTCTCTGAGGTGTTTCCATTAGGAAGAATTAAAATAGATTGGCAGAAATTTTTTTTCTTTTCTACAGAGTTCTTATTGAACTTAAGTTTTGCATTGTGTCACAGAGTAGGAAAACAATCATTGAGTGATTACATCAACTTTAAGAAATCAATCAACCATATAATATGAATGTTTGATTGAAATGTCCTCCACAGATATTTAGAATATGGGTGTTTAAATATCTATTTAATTAATATATTTAAGAAACATAAAATATACAAAATTAACAATTTATCTTGCAGAGTTTGTTTTCTTTGTTCAAGTCTCCAAGATTGAAATTACTATTATTTTAATTACGTACAAAAGCAGAGAAACTCTCCTTAAAAACATTGATCAGGCTTATTTACATCTGTAACAAACACAGTGAAGCATTTTTGTTTAGTGTCATTGATATAAATACAGCAGAGTGTATACATTTTGTAGCCTCAATATTAGAAATTCAACAAGAAAATATGTTTTTACAAGAATATGTTTTAAATGACTGAGAATTTGTACTATATTCAATATTAGTCTAATGAGAAATAAGGTAAAAGACTGGACTAAACAATTCTGTGTCACATACAATAAGGATTGTATGCTTAAAATCACTGGAAGGTGTAATGAGAGAAATACGTTCTCTTCAGCAATATAGTCTTTCCTTAAAGTTCTTGAAGGTAACCATGATGATATGCCAATGTGGACATAGTAGTTTTCGTAAGGCCCAACCTAAGTGAAGGGTTAGTGATGGTCAATGGCTGCTGAGAGGGGAAGAACCAGTGTTCTGAAGAGAGGATCACCCTATAGGTTGGTCAGTTCTAAACTCTCAGCCCCAATCACATGCACATATAAACAATATTAAATACGTTTTGTGTGAGTATCTGTGTGTTTGTTTGAGTGTGTGTGTGTGTGTGTGTGTGTGTGTGTGTGTGAGAGAGAGAGAGAGAGAGAGAGAGAGAGAGAGAGAGAGAGAGAGAGAGAATCTATCTGTGTTTGTATACAATATACACACAAAATTAATAAAAGGAGTGGTCATAAATTTATGAAAGAGTTGAGGGTCATGGGAAGTAGAAGAATTTGGAAGGAGAATGAGTGGTAGAAATGATATAAACAAAGTACTCATGTATGAAGTTCTCAAAAATTTACATTTAAAAAATAGAAATTGAGCTATCAGAGTTTTTTCTAGCTTTTCACATGAAGTTGGTGTGCTTCTATGCTCTTCTAGTTTTTTACTATTTTCTTCTGAAGAAACTTGGATGGTACATCTATTTAAAGAATATCTAGTTCTATGTTGTATTTATCTTCATCTAAAGTTAACTTCTTCAACATTGTATACATTTTAAAAATATGAATATTAAGTTTGTAAGTAGAATTGATTTATAATTACTTACAATTCATTGTGATAATATATATTTTATATCACTACATATCCAAACATCCTAAAATATAGCTTAATCTCTGATACTGACAGCATTTACTACATTTAAAATATTTTAAAAGTTGTTTCTTTAAGGTGATATAATTTATTTATAATTAAATATTATGAATTAACCTCAAGTTGCATGATATTTAAAATTTCTTTATGGGAACTTTTAGAAATATTTTCTACTTAGGTAAAATGAATTTAATATTCATTGATTTGGATAGTTTATGTATCCGTTTAAAAATTCTGTGCACCTCACTTAACCTGCAGTGCACTGACTAAATCTGATGCATCATACACTCTATGTGGCTAGTGTTTTAATCCAAAGATGGCAACACCAATAACTACCCCTACATAAGACTTCTGCTGCCATATTTTGTCCCTTCCCTTTCATTGTGAATTAAAATTGTCTAGCCTTTCAATCTCCTTTACCTTCAATAGCATTAGTGGAATTTGCACTTCAAACTTTCCTAATCTAAGTGAGATGAATCATTAAAGCTTCTCCATCAGCTACTTAGAATCCTCATGATCAGTTGGTTTCCTCTTTGGATACCTTCTGGAAACCAACTATAACCTTATAATGATGAATCTTGATTGTCAACTTTATTCGATTGATAGACACCCGGGAATAGAAAAGTACACCACAGAGGCTTTATAGGAGAGTGCTTCCAGGAAGGATGAGATTATGACAGCTTTATCTAATAAATAGTTTAATTCACTGGTGGATCCAAAGTTTGGAGTGGGGAATAGAGGTAGCTGGACTATGGAAAGTGTGATCTTAATTAACATTGGACCCTGCTTTGTGCTTTTGAAGGATGTTTCTTAGTTTTATTCTCTCACTGCTACTCTCTGCTTCCTGTATGTTAGGACATGAGCCACTTTCCCCTCTAGGATTCCTGGTACATTGTGTTCTGCTTTACCATAATCCCATAGTAACAGAGGCAGCTAACCATGTACTGAAATCTGTAGCTGGGCACCATTTGTACTCAGAGTTTTTTCCAGTCCTACTTGGCCCACAGTCAGGACAAATCTCTCTCACTTGCCAGTTCCGCAGCTGCTCAAACCCAACCAAGTAAACACACAGAGACTTATATTTCTTATAAACTGTATGGCCGTGGCAGGCTTCTTGCTAACTGTTCTAATATCTTAAATCAAACCATTTCTATTAATCTATAAATTGCCATGTGGTTCGTGGCTTACCAGTATCTTAAAATCTTTTCATGGCATGGCTGGCAGCGTCTGTCTGCCTCAGTCTTCCACTTCCCAGCATTCTCTTCTCTGCTTGTCCCGCCTATACTTCCTGCCTGGCTACTGGTCAATCAGCATTTTATTTATACAGAGCTATATCCACAGCAGAAACCTCTGAGAATATTACCCAAATTATATCTTTGCATCTTTTAATTTTCTGTTCTCATTTTCTAATTTTTGACAACAAAGAGGCACACATGCTTTGAATAACCCATCATGTGGAAGTTTAACACCTTAGTTTTTCATGCTATGAAAAAATATCTAAGATTCTGTAGTTTATAAACACAATAAATATATGATTCGCATTTTGGAGATGTCCAAGATGGCCTTTTGTTAATGCCTCATCTAGAAGTAATGCACAATAATGTAGACTTACATGGAAGAAGTTATTGAAGGTCAAAAAATGGTTAATTCCTTTTCATAAGTCATTAATCATTCATAAGAGTCAGCTAATCCTCTAGAATTCTTTCAAACAAAATTATTTATCATTTTATATCAGTAAATGCAGGTGATTTATTATCAAGTATCACCATACTTCCTCATCAAATAAAAAGCTGATTTTTTTCAGACAGGTACATTTGTAAAATGTTATATTAAAACCAAGGGACTATTGTGATGGTAATATAGGAAAACTTTTAATAAAATAAAATATAATGTTTGCTAGATGTTATTGTGAACTATAAGTAGATTATTAAAAACTAAAATTGAAAAAATAATCAAATCAAATCAAAACATTAATAAATAAAATTAATTATGTTTATTAATTTCCTAGTTAGTAAATTCAAGGCTGTTACACATGAAAATAAATATATTTTATATACTCAAATAGTTTACATCTTTAAATCTTCTCCTCTAATTAAAATAATGAGTAAGGGCTATCATACACAAAATAATAGCTTTTAATTTATAAAAGCATACTGACTTATAATTTTCTGTATTTATTATGTTGCTCTTGTCTTAGTTACACAAAAACCAATATTCTTAATGTATTACTGAGGTTTTCTCAAGAAAAAGAAAGTTTCTTTCACAGTATTCTCACTGTATTATGTTTCACATAGAAACAGCCAGACTGACTTCATTTTTAAATGTGGGTGCTATAGACAGTGATAGTTCTGATCTTATAATTATGTATGATCTTGGCAGATAGCAACAATTATAAGGATCATCAAATAAATGCAGACAATTAGTCAGGCAGCTCTCCAACTCATTCTTTATAGCAGGTATGAGGCTATATTCTACTGTCATAGTATACTGTTGCTACTCTTTTTCCTTCTGTCATTTTCATGGTTTGTTTTGAAACAGTGTCTCACTATGTAACACAGACTAATGCTAACTTGAAGCAGGCTTCTTCCTCAGCCTCCTGAGTCCCAGGATTTCAGATGTGTGTTGTGACACCCAGCTTACCCTCATATTCATTCACAAGGAATAAATTCAGGTAGCATTGTCCTACTTCATTGAACTGGCAAGGTGTGAAGCATTTATCTCTAGAGATTTAGCCTTAGAAGATAAAGAACAGCCTCAACAATCAGCTAAAAAGAGTTGAGTTTCATGTGTGTCCTAGTTCCAGTACTTACAGAGATGGCCCAAGTTAAACTAAAAGGGTCAAAAAAGAAACCCAAAATTCATGAATTGGGGGAAGGGACTGGTACAGATGCAGAGGGGGAATTGATAGGAACAAGAGGGATATAAGTGTTGGTAAAACGGAGGGAGTAATGACAGCATCTTACATATATATAACATATATGAAGTTATTAAAGAATGAAGTTGATCAATTAAAATTATATTTAAAACATCAACGGATTCTTTTTCATCTTTTTCGAAATTCAGCTTTAATACTATTTTGACCTTAAAATTAATCCAACTCTTAAATTTATTTGAGGTAAAGGAAATAATTTAAAACCTGCAGTAATTTTGTGCATCAAACACACATACATACATATATATAGTTCCTCTATTGCTGATATGTCTTATGAAAGACAAGGGAACCCAGGAAACAGCAAACATCCAACATTCAGCCTCTGTATGAAGAGCAGCTTTGCTTGGAAAACATTTGCATTTGATCATAGTAGGGAGCATGATGATCTAGTCATTATGCAGCAATTCAGTGCCCAACATTGTGTGCACCTGAACTCCTTTCTTACTGGTCCCCACTCCACATGTACTTCATGCAACATCAGTGATCCCTGCATTGTCAGCATGAAGAATCTTTGTGGAAAGATTTAGAACATTTGTATGCTATTAATATGACTCCTCCATATTTTTTATTGACTGTGCTAACAGCAGTTTTTATACTTAATCTTAAATCTTTAACAGATAGATAATATACAATTTTATATTAAAATGTCCATTTCTAATATTCATTTACCAAAACAATTTCAGTCAATTCTTGAAATTTCAGAAGAAAAAAAAATGACTAATACATTTCAAAGAAAGATTCTTTTTAAACTAACCACACAAGGGCAAGGTGGACTATTGATAATCTCATTCCATGTATCTGAAGACTTCTAAAAGGATGCTTGATGATTGCATATTTTTTCCTCTTAATCTCAATCCTTCCCAAATCTCATTTTCTTCTGTGTCACTCCCACACCGCAAAGCCTCAGTTTCCTGAAAACCTCTCTTGGAAGGAGAGGAATCAGCAAAGCTTGATTAAATCATTTGAGTAATGCTTTGGTTTCCAGAAGTCAGAATTGACTCCTGAATTTATTAACCACATCCACCCTCAAAAAATGAATAGCACGTCTCCTAGCAAGGCATCGATTCAGGCTACCTAAGTAAATGACACTTTACTCATTCTTTCTTTCCCTTTCTTTCTTACTGAGTGCTCATTAGGTATGAACTCACTTTACTTTCATTCCCTAGAGTATCACCTTCATAGAATCTAACTACTTAGAAATACCATAAATTTCTTTTGTATTTTATTATTAACTTTCATGTGTCTCTATGACCTTGTTTTAGTCTAATTTGCAGTAGAAACAAACAAACAAAATCCCAAATTGAATCAAGACAAACCAACAAACAAAACAAGCAATAGAAGTTGCCACTGACTGTAGCTAGAGTTTTCCTGCCTGGCCCACAGTCAGGACAAATCTCTCTCACCTGTCAGTCCCACAGCCGCTCAGACCCGACCAAGCAAACACAGAGACATATTGGTTACAAACTGTATGGCCGTGGCAGGCTTCTTGCTAACTGTTCTTACAGCTTAAATTAATCCATTTCTATAAATCTATACCTTGCCACGTGGCTCGTGGCTTACCGGCATCTTCACATGCTGTTTGTCATCATGGCGGCTGGCAGTGTCTGACTCAACCTTCCACTTCCCAGCTTTATTCTCCTCCTTGTCCCGCCTATACTTCCTGCCTGGCCACTGGCCAATCAGTGATTTATTTATTGACCAATCAGCAACACCCTTGACATACAGACCATCCCACAGCAACTGACAACTGTGTCCATATCTTTGACATTTATGTATAATTTTGACTCATACATGAGAGTGAATTAGTATTTGTGATTATTGAAACCAAAGAATATGTAATGTCTTTGATGGGAAAAGTGCTCAGTTCTTGTGTGTTTACGGCAAACTTTTGAACACTTAATTATTTCTCAATGCTAGTACTCTAAAATGTACATTTAGTAAACCATTAAATAATAATTTCTGAACCTATATTTACTTTTATTAGGAAAAACCAAATTGATTGAAACTCAAAATTTCCATGATTAGAAAATCATAATATAATGGTTATATTGCTATAATGGTTAGGGCAGAATATAACGGTATATAATCATAAAGTGAGGACAAATACATTAAATTTAACATCAGTGTACAGTCCTTATTAATAAAGTACAACACAGTCTGATCTTATGTCCCTTGAATGTCAAATCAAAGCAAGATTTTATATATATATATATAATATATATATATAGAGAGAGAGAGAGAATAATGAATTTTAGCTTTTTTATATAAGTATCATTCATTCATTATGATAAGATGTAGACACAGTTTTCCTCTGGAGTAAGGCAGTGTGATATAGAATATCTCTGATGCCAAGACTCATGTCCCTATGATATAAACAGCCTTCAACCTTAACTTCAGTTTAGCAGTGGGTAATCTGATTATTGCTGTCACAATATATTTTAAAAATTTATTTTATCATTTTTTATTTAGGTGTATGTGTGTTTCTGTGAAGTGTTAGTCTAATTAATCTTTATCAATAAAAAGTCTGGAGTCAGATATTGGGGTATGAACCTGAAAAATCAGAGAAGCAGGGAGCAGTCACCAATCACCTCCTACCTCTTTTGTCCCTTCCTCCAAAAGGGCGGAGATCCTCTCTCAGCCCCACCTCACTACTTCCTGTCTCCTCTCTGTCTACAGTCCTCCAAACCTGTATGGTTAATTTAGGTCAGCTAGTGAGCAGCTCCACCTTGTTATCACCTTGTGATAACAAGCAAGTTTTATTTGTCAGAATGCAATCAAAATATCACACATTTCCCCCTTTTGACTAAATAAAAAGTAAAGGTTTTAACTGACATAGAAAAACTATAAACAATAAGTAAAATAACTATATATAAATATATACAGGCAAGAAATACATTAACAGTGTTCAGTCCATTTGTATTTGGCAAATCAGAGAAAATACAACATTATCTATCCTATCTTGTTGAGTCTAAAGTGTTGTATCTAATTCATTTTATATCTTAACTTGCATTACCAACCCAAAATCATCCTTTTATGTCTCTCAATCTTATTCACTTTATACTTCTTTTGTGAGTTTTTTTTTTTAATTTGGTAACAAGGAAAACCATATCTAGTCTTTAACTCCATCAGAGACCTAAGAAGGATATATTATTACCTGCGTAAACAGGAAGTGCAGAGCAAATAACTTCTAAAACTAAGAAATGATAGAAACAGCTGGCTGCCTGAACAGTCACCCAAGGTTCCCCAGTAATATCGGGGCATCCATCTTTGGCCAATAGGCCTAGAGTATCTAACAGACTTCTGCGAAGAAAGAATTTTGAAGAACTGTCCTACCTTGCCTTGGCAATGTTCCATGGTCACTTTTTTGTGTCCTGTTTGTCCAATTTGGACAGCATACTGTTAATAGTCAAGGCAAGGGCACTTCTTGCCCAGTGGCTAATATTTGCCATAAAGAAAGTAAACTCCATATGGAGTTTCTTCAATATCCATCATCTTTTTTGAAGTAGATTGATGCTACCAGGAGCAGACATGTCTCATTGTCCAAAACCAAAAACAAACAAACAAATAAAAAACCTTTATGTTATTAAAACATCTTAAATTTCATATTCTATAGATCTCTGAAGTGTTTGAAGACTACCTATCTAAAATATATCTCTGTTTGACCTTGAAAACATACCTAACATGACTACAAGTTTTGTGATAGGTTATTACTTACCTGCTTTTCTTTATTATCCTAAATAGTTTGCAATAATAACTTTTAAGGACTAGAAATTTACATCACATTGTTAAATGAGCTGCATAAGTACATCTTGAATAAGAGTAGAAACATATATAGTATGTTCTAACTAAAATAACCTTAAATTTGTATCAGTATACAAAAATCCATACCAATGTAAGTAATTAAGTCCAGTTGCTTTTTTGGTTTAAAAGTGCATTCAATAATCTACCCTTTCATCCTGTCATTTCTATATCCCCCCCTTTTTTCTTTTCAGTACAAGATCCCTGAATCTAATCTCCTTTGTTCAGCTGTTTTATTGATCATTACCAATAACAACTTATAACCAACCCCTATAAATGATGACAAATATCCATTACCCACTGAACAACCAAAAAAAAAAAAAACTGCCCACTGAACCTCTTGGGAATGTGGGTGTCATGTTCTCAAAATTCCTTCTATTGTCTGGGGGTAATGGCATCTCTAGAGGACCCTGAAAAAAATGGGATAATTGTAAAATCCAGGGAGAGCTAGCTGTGTCATTTATTGTCCAGTCTCTGTGTAATGGGAAAGTGCAGGGCTTATCTCAAGTCCTGGCTAGAATAGTCTGTGAGGCTGGACCATCTCAGTTAGCCACCTTGAAGTTGTCCTGAGCAGTTTGTAGTCTAAACCCGATATTTGGGTGATGTGTTGTCAGTTTTGTGGTATTAGCACAATCCAGGTAGAATCCTCATTGTGAGGCCTAATAACCTTTCTGGAGACCACAAAGGTTCTCTGCAGAAACCTTAAACATTTTAAATGCCATATACAGCAGATCTCAAAGAAGTTAAAGGTTCATAATTTGTTATGTATATCCAGAGTACAAAAAATTTATTTCTAGTTACTTGATAGAGACTCAAACCCAAAATCATGTATGGGAACCTAGATGAAACCTATGATAACAACTGTGGTGGTATTGTGTTCCCCAAAATATTGTGCACCCTAATAAATGTATCTGGGGTCAGAGACAGAACAGCCACAATATTAAACATAAAAGTTAGGCAATGATAGCACACGCCTTCAATCCTAGCACTCCAGAGGCAGAAATCCATGTGTTCAAGGATATATCCAAGCATGGTGACTCATGCCTTTAATCCCAGAAAGTGAGTCTTTAATCCCAGGGAGTGATGGTAGAAAGCAGAAAGGTATATAAGGCGTGAGGACCAGAAACTAGCAGCATTTGGTCTGGTTAAGCATTTGGCTAGTTAAGCTTTCAGGTTTCTAGCAGCAGTTCAGCTGAGACCCATTCTGGATGAGGACTCAGAGGCCTCCAGTCTGAGGAAACAAGACCAGCTGAGGATCCGGCAAGGTGAGGTAGCTGTGGCTTATTCTGGTTCTCTTACCTTCCAGTTCACCCCAATACCTGGCTCAGGTTTGATTTTATTAATAAGAACTTTTAAGATTCATGCTACAAACAACAACCATTTTTAGGGATAAAACAAGAATTACCAAACTGATGGTTATAATTGACATTATGTAAATCCTGGCTATGTTAATTATCCCCTCACTTAATTGTCCCATTTTCAAACTATTCTGGAATTATACAGAGACCTAACTCCCTCCATTGTAATTTTCTTTCCCATTTTTCAACATGGGAAAATTTTTTTTTAACTAATTCCCTCCTTTAAGAACTCTAAGCTGCCGGGCGGTGGTGGCGCACGCCTTTAATCCCAGCACTCGGGAGGCAGAGCCAGGCGGATCTCTGTGAGTTCGAGGCCAGCCTGGACTACCAAGTGAGTCCCAGGAAAGGCGCAAAGCTACACAGAGAAACCCTGTCTCGAAAAACCAAAAAAAAAAAAAAAAAAAAAAGAACTCTAAGCTGTCTCACCAAATCTGTTGACAATGACAGCAACAGTATGCCTGGGCAGAGAACACAGGAGGTGCGCAACCTGGCTGAGGACAGCTGCTGCTAATCACAAGTAGTTGTGAGCTGAGAGTATTCTGATCGGGTGTTGAAGTGGCTACCCTAGTGTGGTAGCAGCCTGAGAAGGGGATCCAGGGACAGCCCACAGGGGAAAAAGGAGCCAAAGAGCCTGCCATCTGAAAGGTGGACACAGGGGGACCTGCAAAAGCCACACATGTGATGGGTCAGAAGTGAGAGCACAGAGCTGCCTGAAGGCAGAGCTGCCCTGTGGTGTGGGCTAACTCTGGGTGCATTTGGTGCCTAGGTGCTTGTGGAGTTTGGGGCTTGTGAAGACTGCTGTAGAGAGGCTACAACAGGACAATGCCAGACTCAATCAAAGGGCTTGGGGAAGGAAAAGCCAGGCTAGGTAACATGGTGACTCCAGCAGGTGCAGCTTCCATGCCCAGCTCTAGCAGGTGCTGATGGCTGCAAAGCCACAGGCAAGCAGATATCTTGTGAATTCAAGCCCCACATTGGTTGCCAGAGGAAGCATTAATATAATTAATCTTTATCAATAAAAAATCGGGAGTCAGATATCTAGATAAGAATCTGAAAGATCAGGAAAGCAAGGAGTAGACACCAATCACCTCCTACCTCCAAAAGAGCTGAGATCCTCTGTCTGCCCAATCTTACTACTTCCTGTCTCCTCTATGTCTACAGTACTCCAAACCTCTATGGTTAATTTAGGTCAGCTAGTGGCTAGCTCTGCCCTGACTCCAAGCCTCTGATTCCAAGCAAGCTTTATTTGTCAGAACACAATCAAAACATCACAATCTGTGTCTGTGATACCACACACAAAGATTGGAAATACATTTAATACAGGGGCCCACAGCAGAAATATGAATCAGTAAATTCTTAAGAACTTAGTGTGTAAAAATAAGTCAGACATGAATGAAAGAGAAAATGGGTGAATAGCCATGTGCCTCCAACAGAGTTTAGGCTGACTTTTTTACATTATATTCATCACCTAATACAAGCACTCCAACAAGACTTTTTGAATTATTTTTTTTTTGTTTTCAAGGGTATTTAAATTTCTATACAACATGAAGTACTACCACTTTTAAAACATAATTGGATAAAGGCTATTATGTGTCATATTTCTACAAGTAAAGGGGAACTGGGTGGAGATAAGGTTCAGCAGTAAAGGGACCCTGCCGTTCTAGAAGACCTGAGTTTGGTTTTCAGCACCCATGTCTAGCTAGTAACAAATTCCTTTAGCTCTAACTCCATAGGATCAGATACCCTCCTCTGTCCTTCATGAGGACCTACATATATTTTGTATATGCACACACACAACACACAAAGATAATTATTAGCAAGATCGAGTAACCATAAGAGCAAGCAGACATCATCAAGAAAAAGCGTATGGATTTGGGCTATGTTAAATATATCTAATAATTTCAAATACTTACAAGAGTAGTGAGGGAGTACATTAACTGATATTGCTCAGAAAAGACGAAGCATCTGTTAAAATGTGCTGAATTCCTTTCCTCTTCCTTCTTCTTCCCTCCCTTCCACCTCCTCTTTTTACCTTCTCCCTCCCACTTCTCATTCTTCCCCTCTTTCGCCTTCTGTTTCCTTCCTCTCCCCAATCCCAATAATGGAGGTCAAATTTAAAGCCTTACAAATGCTACTAATCAAGCACACTACTGCTGATCCATAACCATTAGTCAAAGTTTTCTGACTATACATTTCTGTTAACTGTTTCAATATATGGATACACTGTGCAACAATCAAATCAAGGTGCTTGGTCTATTTCCACCACATTTATTGTTTTTGTAGTAAAATCATTATTTGTTTTCAGTTTAAGGCTCTTGTCACCAAGCCTGACAACCTGAGACCAATCCCTTAGACCCATGTGATGGAAAAATAAACATTTGTTAGTTGTCTTCTGACATCCATTGACATTCATAAAAAATGAACACATGCTGTAAAATTGTTTACAATCTTTAAACAATGTTTCTCATACCTATTTTGAAGTGACCATCCAACTTAATATTAGGAAAATACAATTTATTCTTCTTAAGGTTTAATTTATAGCTTTGTAACTCATTGCTTACATCATACCTAACCCAAGAATGATCAAAATTTCATCTATGTTCATTCTCTATTGATGCTCTACAGTGCAAATTTGAAATAAAAGGTAGTATTTGTATCTGTTTAATGTTTGTGATTTGTATCTGTTTAATTTGTTCCTGTTTAATATGTGCGATTAAAACAGTTTTTGTAATTTGATAGTTCTCAACCAACAAAGGCCTCTTATACTTTTTCTGATAATGTTCAGTTTTCAAAGACCTTAGACTAATGCTAGTTCCTCTGAAGGGTCATCCTCCACAAATGAGCCACAGTGACCAATGAAAATGTATGCATTATCATGTCTCGCCATTAAGAAACTCTCTGTATATACAGGATTAGTTGTAAATAATAGAATATTATCCTTCCAGATTTGCTTACTTCTGGACTTTGATCTCTTCTTCAGACACTCTGTCCTTCAAATTCCATTTTAGTCTTGGAGTAATATAGTTTGTTCAAACCATGACAATCTTATGATCTTTTGGCTTCTTTTGTTTTAGTTTGCCATTTTTGCTTTTATCTACTTAGCCTTGAATAGTTAGCTCTCAAGTGGCATTTTAATTTTTTATATAATATTTTTCTTTTGAAATATTTTCATCTTGACCTTGTTTCTAGTATTTGGCATTATACAATGCTTTTCATAAGTATGCTATCCTAAAAGATATTAAATAAGGTAAAAAGGTAGAGTCAGGATTAAACTTGCAGTTTCATTAATATTTTAGTGTAAATAGGTTCAAATGTTGAATGGGGCACATTTTTGCCCTATATATCAGTATATATAAATGTATAGTTCAATAACACATTTATGTAAATATGCATATATATTGATACTTGTTTATGACTGTTAATACACAGAAAGAAAGATAGTCTACTTTGCAATCAAAATCAAACTCTTGTTAGTTTGTGGTGAAAGATTGAAGAAAGCAAAGCAGGCCTCTAAGACATAAAAGCTTCTGACGAGACCTGTGTGAGCAAGCAGGAGGGAAGGAATTCAAGTTTCACTGTGTGGTTACAGTAATAGCCCATCCTCCTAACCTCCCTTTCCAAACCTAGAAGCCTTAACTCATAGGATACCTGCATACCTTGGAGAAAAGTGGAAATTTATTGAAACATTGTGTTACAAGCACTGCCTTCCAAGGACCACACATAGGAATAGGACTGTACATTTAAATTTAAAAATTATGGACTCAGGATTAAATTTGTATTTGATGAAAATACACTTCACTAATACTTATGCATATATGTCCATATATATATATATATGTATATATATACAAAAATATATTAAAATATGTATATGCTTGTGTATATGTACAAGTGTACACAGAAATAAAATTAAAGTTCAGATAAAAATTAATACATTTACGTAAGTATTATTCAAATTTTTGTTATAATGAGATTTAATAAAACAACAAATTGTTTACATCTTAAGATTTATCCGGTGTTCTGTGTTTTGTTTTCTGACAATGCACAGCATTGAATGTTTTCCTGCTGGCTAAAGAAAGAATAGAATGGTAGCTGACTGCTGTGCAAGGAAGAAGCTGTGAAACTCCCAGCAGAAGAAAAACAGCACCAGCAGCAGGCAACAGGGAAGAGGGACCAGAAGCTTGAGAAGAAGCTTTGATTACATGTAACACCCCTGGGCTCCTACCCGTGCTCCGCACGAGGTCAGGCAGATGGACTGTCAAAAGCAGACAGGGAGTAACAGGCTATTTACCTAGAGCTTGGGAGAGCAAGTCATCCAACACCTCTTTCCTACCCAAGGTAGAGATTCAAGGGCAGACACAGTGTTAACAGTGTTTCACAGCAGAAGAAGGGAACACCCTCAGACATGCTGTCACTGGAGGTGTTGTCATGGCAAAGGTGGCAGGGTAATTAGAAGCAGGCACCTCTGTCATTGCTTTGGAGTAGTAATTGCCAGTTCCGACTAGACAAGTCAAGTGTACATGGAAAAAGAAAACAGTGACTTGGAATATATTGTCCATGCTGTTATTGTTCTAAGGCAATTGTTGTGTGTGTTATTTAGTTTTCTGGGCTAATCACTGTAGGATTTGAGGGTCTTAGTACTATTATTTGTATGCTCTGATCATTGTTTCTTTGGATATTTAGTCTCAATATTAATAACATTAGTAAATTCATTCAAAGCTCTTGGGTACTGTGAGGCAAAGCACAGAATCCAGGAAGCCAACACATTAATAATGATCATGGATGTGGATAGATTTATGCTCTAAACACAATTAAGAGTACCTAGATGCCTAGGGACAATGAGTATGTAAAGCATTGTTTCCTGTCAAGGACATGCAAAATACTTCTACCAAAACATGGGAAATTGGATTTCTGAGGGTCAAAAATGGTTAAATAGCTATACTTCTAATCACTCTACTACTGAACATTATTTGGAATTTATGGATTAATTATGTATATAGACAAAATTATATGATAGCCCTGTTTATCTTCAAATCTTTATTAATAATTTTATACTCTTCATACTACTTAGCCTAATATTTAATTCATTAAAGTTTCCAAGTCTTAGGAATAAGATATGCACAGAAAGCATGGGAAATGGCAGTTATGTGGAATGGTCAACACAGAACAAGTTTTTTCAAAGAGAATACATTAACAAACATAAGAAAAAGTTCTTCTGTTTAGGAACCCTATTGTTCCTAAAGCTTAATACATCTTCAGAGGAGCAACATGTTTAAAAAGCTGCCACTTGCATGCTGTGTTTTTGTGCAAAGTATATTTAGAAAGAAATGATGCAAAAAAGAAATTATGCATTTGTTCCTTTAAGAGAGTTAATTTGATGCAAACTCAGGGGCAGCTTGGAGAACTCTCACCTCTGGATCTGGGTTGGTTGTTTTCTGTAAAATACTAGTACTCAACAGAATTAGACTCTATTATTTCTTACTTAATAATTTGCGTTTAATCACCAGAGCTCTGTGGTGACGTTGTAGGTAAGTTCCTTTTTATTTATATGAGAGACAGAAAACTACACTTTGAGCCTGAAGGCATTGTTTAGGTTGTACATCTACACACTCTCATTTCCCACTCCACTTTCACACAGTGAAGCAAACTGGGTGGAGTTCAGGTCTGCATATTTTATCCTAAAACTATGTTGAAATTCGAGCTAATGGATGATACGGCACCATTAACTAGCCATGACTTCAAAAATCAAGTGTATTGGCTCTGAAATGAAGCAAGCATCACAGGTTGACTGCAGGTTGTTTTCCCCAGACACCATCATTCACTGTTATTGATGATGAGAATTGCCAGAGGGATCAATTCAATCCATCTTTTTCACACATTGCTAGTATATAATGAATACTCAACCTGTCTTGCTACTCATCTTTGCAAGGGAACTTCTGCTTTCTGATACCCATAAACATGTACATTAGCATTGCTTGAGCTTGAATGACAGAAGTACTCTATTTATTTTGAAGGCATAGGAGAAATTTTATAGGGTAAATGCATTTTAAAAATTAAAATCCGGCCATTTTGTCTACAAAACTCCTGCTTCATTATTCTAACAATATAGGCTTGATTTTGCATATGTTAATATCACTGTTAGGCTCTTCTATATTTCATATATGAAGAATAATATAAATTTCTCCATACCCAATTACTGAAGAATGTCTCCTTAAAGATATTATGATTTTAAGAGAATTGTTTGGCATGAATACAAATATCACTGAAAATTTATTAAAGTGTCTTTACACTGCAGTATTTTTAATGCAATCAGTATAGGAGTCAGTATGTATAGACTAATAAGTAACTCATGTCAAAGGGATACCTGCTGTGGTTGCAGATAATCAGAATTAGTATCTGCCTGGCAGATGGGTGCTTAGCCAGTTGGATAAAACTACCACTTGAAGAGATTTGGAAAGGAAAAAAACAAAACCTGTCTGAAAACAGTTTCACTGAGAACATTATTTTTCTTTTATCATTGATTTCTCATGGAAAAACAGAGATAACTTGTTATCTAATTGTAAAGATTCAAATTAATCTAGAACATACTAATTAAATGGTATTCATAATACATTTTATCTGCTTCTCATTTATACTCTTCCTTGATTTTATAATTACAAATATAACACTGGGCATGGTGAATATAAAACTGACTGCAGAACTTCTCAGGATAATCTTCCAGGCACTTAGCAGCCTTTAGCCATATGGGTTTTAAATATGTAGTTCCAAAATGGCTCTTATCCATATACATTTATGGAGAAAGTTTTTAAAAGGAAAATCTATTTGGGTGATTTTAAGGATAAGTGTTAACAACTCTTACACTGCGTGTGCCATAGACCAGATATCATCCATGTACAGCCAACGGATGGCCTTTTTTTAGTGATTTCTTATTATCAGCAGGAGTCATAAATAACAACAAAATTAAGCTCTTCAACTTTTGACTTGACTGTCAATTTTAAATTCACTATAAAATATTTTTAGAACAAGCACTGTTTCTCGTTAGGGCCTATGTTACTCACACTGTGCATGATGTTCTCTGGTACCTGAGTTCCTCTTATGGTAGAGGCGTGTTCCTCTTATGGTAGAGGCGTGCAAATGTCCTCCAGGCCCTCGCACGCTACCGTGAGCATCAGAAGATGTCTAGTTTCTTGATATAGCCATGCTCTACCCTAAGAGCAGCAAGCCTGGGAACTTAACTTTTTCTGATGCAGCCAGACCGGAAAGTGGGAGCTAACTAATAGTCATGATCACTGAGCGTGGTCCAGGGAGGAAATGCCAGTCTTCTTGACTCTGCCCCCAAAGCCGAGGTCAGTGGAGACAGGCTGAGATTGGGACTTCCGCTTAAAAATGTTGGTTTCTCACCTCCTTAATCTTCCTAATCTACTTCCTCCACATATTTTTTTCTCAAATCTACATCTCAGATTCTGAGTCTCAGAGCAGCAAGCTAGAGCAATATAGGCTTTTCATATTATGTAGTGTATTATAAGGATTTCAAAAGAGATGTGGGGTGAATGAACTCGGGAATGTGAAGAAAGGCTGTTTAAAAGGAGATCTTGGTTAAATGAATTCAATCAAATTTTGATCATTGCACTATGTCTTCTTTTCTTGCTTCCTTTTCAAATAAAAATATACATGTCGATAGTTAGCATTCAAACCAGAGCATCAGAGGGAGTCACAAATTCTATGGCAACATTTGTCACGTCAAACAAATCATAATTCCTATGATTCTACACATTGCACTCATTGTAAGTGATTACTATTGCTGAATCTAATAATCATGGAAAATGCTCTTGGTACAAGTTCTACTAAAAATGTCACTTTAAGGAGTTCAGTGACCAATGGATAGAGTGTCAAGAATGCACTCTATCATAATCTGAATAATGTTAATAGAGATAAAGAAACACCAAAGCCAGGTTTTTCATTCTAGTTTTAACAATTAAGGTAAGATGTTCACACAGAAACCAATTTACCTACCATTGTAATGAAAATCAACAACTTTCTACTGCTTAATTGCATTCTGTTTCACTTGTGCTATGAGAAACTCAGAGCACAAACATAATTAGAATCCCAGAAACTTCACAATCTTATGTTACGTCGCTATTAATTTGTGCATAGGAGATAGACTCTTTGATCTGTTATTCAAGGGATGTATTTCATTTTAAAAGAAAACAACATCTTCAAATAACTATGTATGAGATTTTTAATGATGAGATGTTCTGTCATAATTCTTGACTGCCATCAGTAAGATACAATAATTAATGAATAAGTTAGTTGCTTTTAATGTTCCACAGTTTAGTGATATACAACTTGCAGTGTCTGAGAATCTTTTAGAGTTATGCCTAGATGAACGGTCTTCTGATATATTACCTCTTTGGTAAGAGTATAATAGCCAGAGAACAATTACTAGCTTTGTGAGGATGGCATTTTATCAATGGAACTTCCATTAAGTTAGCCTTCCATCTTGTTAATGTCATGCTCCTTTTTCAAGACCTTGACATCATTATAATGTGTCAGTGTAGAGGGAGAAATGTACTTTTTAAGTACCAGAGATTTAAATGTGTATTCTCATCTCTGGCAATTTGTATTCAAAGCTTCCTTTCTGAAGTAATTTTAAGGACTACACAGGAATAATATAGATATAAAAAGTATATCACGCTGACAGGAGAAATACTAGCTGCCCAACTGCTTGTTAACTTTCACTCTTTACATATGGCATCCCTTAAAAAGTAGTTTATTACAGCATTTCTTATGGTACAGTCAGCATTATGTTTTGCTTGTCCTAATGGGAGATCTTAATCTGAATTAAGCTGAATATTCATAAAGATGACATTTTAAATAGCAATTTCCTGTATACAAAACTCATCTTATTAGTGGAACGTGAAATGTTTTAAGATGTGAACTACTCTTTATTCTTATGTATTTGACTGTTAGTGAATTCTGTAAGGAGGTGGTAGATCAGGAAGTCTAAAGTGAAATAACCCTGGTTTGTTAAATAAGGATAAAAGCTAATGGAAGTATTTATGTGTTCATGATTTCAGAAAGAACTGGTAGAAATGGAAATTTTTAGGTGAATAGCCAATTTTTATAAACTGGGATACAAGTAACTAATCAGATATATTTCTTTTACTTCCAAGGAATTGTCCTAAGTTTGATAAAGCTAACAAAAACTATCAACACTACAGGTAATGTCTTATTGAACTAGGAAACTATTAAACCCCCTTCAATAAATATTAGTCTAAATTCTTTACTAAGTACCTATACTATGACTGTGATCATTGGTTGTACTTTAAAAATGGTTAAAATACCTCAAAGTATTATTTTATTCATGAGCAAAGAGTAAAAAATCACTTATTAAAGAAAGCTTACTATGCCATTATGTTCAGATTTTTTATTCTCCTTCTTTTTAGTGCCTTATTTGATTTTCAATAAGTATACTAGTTCTTTCTACACTCATATAACTACTCAGAACATCCCATTCTTCTGAAAAGTAGTAGTCAAGAATGTACAACATCCATTCCAAATATTCCAATGGACTTTTCATGTGGTAGGCAGGTTTGGAAGCATTAGAGGACCATGCATTGTTTAATATAGAACCCGTCCTTGGGAAATGCTATTGTATAAACCACAACATGGGTAGTACATTTACAGGTAAGATGAAAACAGCCTTATACCTATCAGGCATGTTCAACCTGTAACATACAGGGTGAATGTAGCCAGTGATAGCTATGGATGGGGCTCAACACAACCTTGTAATCTTAACACAAGATGAGGTCTGTTTGAAAAGTTGGATATGTGTTTTGTGTAGCTAGAGTTTTCCTGCCTGGCCCACAGTCAGGACAAATCTCTGTCACCCGCCAGTCCCACAGCCGCTCAGACCCAACCAAGTAAACACAGAGAATTATATTGCTTACAAACTGTATGGCTGTGGCAGGCTTCTTGCTAACTGTTCTTATAGCTTAAATTAATCCATTTCTATAAATCTATACCTTGCCACGTGGCTCATAGCTTTCCGACATCTTCACATGCTGCTTGTCCTGGTGGCGGCTGGCAGTCTCCTTCTGCCTTCCTGTTCTTTCTTTTCTCCTCTCTGTTAGTCCTGCCTATACTTCCTGCGTAGCTACTGGCCAATCAGTGTTTTATTTATTGACCAATCAGAGCAACACATTTGCCATACAGAACATCCCACAGCAGTTTTGTTTCACAAATTGCCATGTATCTACACACAGGAAGGGTCTCAGATGTTGGACATCACAAAAACAAGAGATGCCTACTACAGTTGCCATTTAACACTCTTAGCTCCTCATCTATTTTAAAGGTCTTTATTTTATTATTAATGTGACCTACATTTCACTCACCTAGGGAAACCTTTCCTAATAGGCAGCACCCTGAATTTCTTGTGCCCCCATTTTACTTATCTTTTTTTTTTTTCTTGCTTGGACCACATATTTCTTTTAGCATGTCACCCACTTTAAAATTCATAGTTAAACATATCCTTTAAAGAACACTTGAATGTTTCTCAGGGAAAATTATGAAAGAAGGGTCTGAGAGGTTTTAAAATGCAGGGATCAGGAGGTCTCCTGCTAGATAGCACCCTACAAACACCACAGGGAAGCTGTATTTATGGAATCTCAACAATATGACCACTTAAAGAAGACTGGAGCCGCGGTGGTGGCACACGCCTTTAATCCCAGCACTCGGGAGGCAGAGCCAGGCGGATCTCTGTGAGTTCGAGGCCAGCCTGGGCTACCAAGTGAGTTCCAGGAAAGGCGCAAAGCTACACAGAGAAACCCTGTCTCGAAAAACCAAAAAAAAAAAAAAAAAAAAAAAAAGAAGACTGGAATAACTACAACACTGGTCGACATCCCAGCATGGTTGGGGAAAACTCAAAAGGTCTCACCTAAACTTGTATATATGTGCCACATGTATGCAGTGCCCCTGGGCACCAGAAGAGAGCTGACGAAACCCTAGAACTGGAATTACAACTCCCATGTGAGTTCTGGGACTGAACCAAGGTCCTTTGTAAGCAAGCCAGTATTCTTAATTGCTGAGTTATCTCTCAGCCTCCCAATGATTTTTCCTTAATCTACATAAAGTATTGCTATGACATGTCACAGTCTTGATTAGAAGCCATGTGTCCAGGTCTCCATCAACTGAGATAACCTTTGTCCTTTGATTGAATGCTCTCTTCTTCACCCAAACTGAACAAATACTGTCCATATAGAAGTGCAATTGATTTTCTCTTGAGATTTCCCCATACTCTACCTTGTCTGAGTTGCTTTCCAGTATCTCAGCCAGTCTCCTACTTGGCTTTCTGCCTCTCCTAGATTACCACTATGTTCACAAAGTACCCTTGTATGACTCCGACTGCTGACATCCTGGATCCTCTCACTAATACAGTGACTTGAGACTTTCTTTCCTCTGGATAATGAATGTGCCCAGACACTTTCAGTACTCAATTGTTTATATCTGGATGCTTCCATTTCTAGTAATGTGTACATTTTTGTTTCAATGTATTACTGGTATATACATTTTGTACACAATCTTTGGTTTCTAAGTGGGCATAACTTAGCATTTTAAAGGCCCTGATTTGCTTACATATGTTTGTATTTATGGGGTGTGTACTTTAAAAATATTTCTACTTGAATTTTTAAAAAGTGTTCCAGGCTTTTCAATTGCTTTACATAACAATTACTGCTTTTCAAGATTTTGGTCATGCTATTTTTTGAGTACAGTATGGATTTGTAACCAAATTGAAGCTATACTGAATTATGGGAGAAAGATAGGACAAGAGAATATGGTGGAGGTGCTAAAAGTAGGAACAGTTAGTGCAGAATAAGAAGAAAAAGTATTACAGAAAGCAAAAAACTGACTACTTATCTTATGGCCTCATCTCTTGTCAATCAGCAGAACAGACAATTTTTGCTGGATGCAGCAGTAAATGGTGATAGAAAGGAGTCAAATTTTCTGATCTTAAGGGAAGACATAAAATAATATGGAGCTTGGCTTTTGCTTTTAAAGGATGACCCTGAGTTTTAGTCATTAAAAGGGTGGTGGGTCTCTTGGACCAGTTCCTGAATTGAAGGTGGGAGTGAAGATGTCATCAATCTGTCTGTCTCTTACTGGAAATGGCATTGGGATAAAATCATCACACATGAGAAGGAAGACAGGCTCTCGGAGGGTGAACAGAATCATAAGATTTTGACCTCTGTATAATTATGGCATAAAGGGAAAAGCCTTATGGGGACCACTGCATAACCATCTTCACAATCTTTGCCGTTACAGCTTCCTCTCTCACACTCCTATATCTGTCCTATATCCAAGGAAAAATATGAGATTCCATTCCAAAATGTAAGTCACCATTGCCCAAAAAACAACAAGGCCCTCTACATTTTAAAATCAGGCTTTCTGAGAACCTGGTAATAGAAAAATGTAGGCTTTATACTAAGGGAAAAAAAGCATATAGCATGCACGTAGAATGTTGCAGATGATTAGAAACATCAGGTTTCAATATGACAAATTTAAAATACTCCAATCCTTTTCTTGACATTTTCAGTCATAATGTTCTTTTGCAGTTACAAGAATTTAATCCCTTTAAACATGCCTTTTCCTTCCATCTCCCTTGATTAATTCTAGCTGAATGCATTGAGGCTAGTTCCAAATCATAGGGTGGAATATTAAAGGCATATGCTAGCAGCTGATTAAAATTAGTAGATTTCTTTTTAAAAGATGGAACTTAGCTTAACACAGTTATAAGGTGACATTTTAATGATGAATTGCAAAGAGAACCCCCTTCTTTGAAGAGACAGATCGATCTTCATTTTTCCTGTTGTGACATTTTTATCCCTCTTTGTATACCCCTCACAATTTTGCAAGCTCACTCCCCCCTACAAACAGGCATGTGTGGGCACACATACATGCATATATACACATACTTATGTTCACGTACACACATGAACAAATGCATGAACACAGGTGCAGGGACATGAATGCATATGAACATGTACATGCTCACACACATACATACAAATTTGCACCCATGTATACATACACACATTTTTTCATGCATACTCATATACAAATGCATGTGCATGAAATCAAGCACATGTACAGAGGCACATACATGCTCATACATGGGAGTACCAACTCCCATGCATGTATGGACACACACACACACATACACACACACACACACACTCACACACAGAGTGTTTAATATTCAGCATCTGTTTTCTCAGCTTTGAGAAAAGCATTGGGAAGGAGGAGCGGTGGAGATGACAGGATCGGGCACAGCTAATAACAAGTCCTCAAATGTGTGCCTGAGAGCCTGGGGCCTTGGGAGTCAATGGTACATTTCCAGCTCTCTGACACAGAAAGTGTTCTGTGTATCCGGATTCTTCCCAGCTATGCTGCTGCTATGGTCTCAAGGCAGTTCCCCCAGCCCCGCCAACATAGGAACATTGCATACTCTAGTGCACATCCTGGATCTTGCACATGTACTGCCATCTAAATAACAGCCACCAGGCTCTAATGCATAAAAGGCTACAGAGATGTGCTGGAGGGCCTGGACTCATCAAACACAAGAATCATTAATTTGCCCTAGGGTTTCCTGGGTATCATTATAAAGTTAGTATGACCCGTAAAGTCTTATTGATCATCACATTGCTTTCTTGTGAGCCCTAATTATCTCCGATAAAAGTGTAGTCTGGCAAGCTAGTTTCCAGAGGGATGGGATAGTATTTTTTAATGTAATACTACAAAAATATTTACTGAAAATATTTACTTATTTCTGTCTTTTATTTGTCTTGTTATTACCTGTGTCATAGAAACTGAAGATAAAAGTAACCAATCTTAATTAGTCCTTAGGTTTTTAACTTCCTGATCTTTTCCCTGTTTTTTGTTTATTTGTTTGTTTGTTTTACCTTACAGAGGTATGATTTTTTTCCTTTAGAGAAACTAATCAAATGGAGAACTACATTCTGAATTTTCCTCCAGCTCCCACTATAAGGTGATAAAAGTGCACTTTAAAATATAAACAGTGGAAAACTGTGATTATTCAATTATTTCAGAAATGAGGTTATAGTAATTTTAGCATATCAGACATCTCAGAACACCTCGTATTAATCCAGATATGAGAAAAGCAGTATCTAAGAAAATCATTTTTTACTAATCAAACAGCAATTTGAAGGTTATTAAACCGCAACATTATAAAGGTGTTTGAATAAGACATGAAACAAAGCAAAGTTACCTTGTGGTTATTTAAATTTGTTTTATAGTGCTTATATTCTCAAGACAAACAGGTGTATTTCAGAATGGAGCCAAGAGATGATGCTTATACAAAGTCCTACACAAAGTAATTGTCTTCAGCTCATTAAGACAGAGTCAGAAGCTATGTACTTCCCAATGTGCTTTTCTCTAGATCTCTCTGATAGGACTGAGGCTGTGTCCATTTGATACCCCAGTATGATTCATCTCTACCATCTTCTTCACCCTGAGTTTATTTGGAATGTTATTTACCTATAATTCTTTTACTATCTGCACAGTAATTGGTCATTTAGAAGTTTGTGTGTAGAAGATATAGAGAAGAGGTTTAAAAATCAGGATTTTTAAAACCACTTTCAGAATGTTCATGATTCTTCTGTTGTTGGTGTGTACCACTCAAGATTTCTGGTGTCATTAGCTTGATCTTTAGTGGATGCTGTTAAGTGGTTAAAGAGTGGATGATGTTAAGTGGTAAGAGAGTGGATGATGTTAAGTAGTAAGGGACCTACAGGAAGGTTGTTTCCAGCCCCACCATCTCTTTTTCCTTCCGGCATTTCCTCTCTCATCATGTAGTCTCTCCAATACACATAGTGTTGCAGTCATCTCATCTACCACAATGTCATCCAGACATGGAGAGAGAAACTAGGCCCTATCCACCATGAGGTGTGCGGATGAATCAGGCTTGAGTCCTAGCCAGAAATCCAGGTTCCACGTTCTACAAGGTACTACTGAGAAAGCCTACAAATGGTGTCCCAAAAAAGATTTAAAGTTAAATTAAAAAGTCTACCCAATTTTGGACATTCATTCTCAAAAAAAAAAAATGATCTAAGTAAGCCCCCTTTATTAAAGAACCCAGCCTCAATTGTTTCATTGTAGCAATGGAACACTGACTAATCCAGTGACAATAGTGAATATACATGGCTCTTATGCTTAAGTCACTCACAGTATTTCAGAAGTATTACACTACAAGCAACTTTAGAGCATTGTGTCCCATACATTCATATAGAAATGCACAACATTCCATGAAAGTATGCAAGAAATGACTCTAACTTAGTTTGAAAGGCTAGGCACTTGTTCAATTTTTTTTCTCCACTTCCCTATTGAAAAACAACTCAAAATTAGATATGTGGGAGACAAAGTGTTATTTTCTAAGCAGAGAGAACAATATAAGAAAAAACTGAGAAAGACAAGACACATTATTATGCAATCTGTTAGAAACCAAGAGAAGTTAGAACAATGGCTGAAATATGTTTCCTGGACCAGCCTTACTAGAATCTGACAACTGTTAGTAACCCATTCTTGAACCACATTTCATTCTTCTAAGTGTGGGGAGACAGAGACTAAAAGTGTGTAGGTGAATATGCTTTCTGGGTGATTTTGAGGCATGCTGAATCTTGAGAACCACCTGAAGAGAAACAAGACCTTAACCACCATGTGATGTGAGGATGAATCAGGCTTTAGTCCTAGTCAGGACACCAGAGTCCATGTTCTATAGGATGCTACTGAAGGAGCCTACAGATTGTGCCCCAGATAAAATTTGAGATTTAAGGAGACAATTTGTGTGTCACTACTTTACCCCAAAAGGAAATTAAGTCATCATCTTCAGATAATATTTGGTTTGGAAAACTCAATGAGCTGAGACACATACATCCTGTAAGTTTTATTTTATAGCATAACGTTGCTGCTACTTGTATCTAAAAAGTTGAAGAGCAATGAGTATAATCTCAGACTTCAGATAAAATGCTTGTTAACAGTTTTGCAGACATTTCACCTGGACGGGTATAGAAGCTCACTGGTACAGCTTCACTTACTGCTTGTAACAGTTAAAGCAGAATAATCTCACCCTTGAAGTTCTTCAAACTGCTCTCTGCAAGACTCAGCTTTGTTACAAATTTGTTGTCCCACAGGTTTTTGTAATGATTTTTTAATGTTCACATGGGGTTAATAGAGATTTTTGAAGTTTTATCTACGGATAAAAAAATATTAAATCTTACCACCGGGTAGCAGAAAGGGAAAAATAAGAACATTCTATATCCAAATTAAAGAGAAATAAATTGCTTCATGATTTTCTTTATAGATAAAACCATCCACGTGAATGCAAGCCTCTGTTTATTAAGTGACCTCTTATCTTTGTTAGCTTTCAATGGATAACATCCTTTTTAACAAACTTATGCACAAAATTTCTTTTTTGAAGAATATTGTTTTCTTTTCTGTGGCTAGTATAAACAAGATGCTTGTCTCTACTACTGTAGCTCTTAATACTTCTGATTTTATGGTCAGCTTTTCATTTCACCAAAATTAGTGCTTACGTAGTGGAAATCCAGCATGTGGAAAACAGGAATGCTTACATCTGACACTGAGCTGCCTCTCCTAGCTTTTTTAATATTATTTTATTTCCTAAACATCATACTTGCTTGTTAAAAGTGGCAAGCAGCCCATAGTTTCCTCCCTGCTGGGAAGAGGACCTTAGGCCATTGTCCAATTGAGGTAACTGTGGTACCATATTTAAATCAGCTTAAACCCATTGTAACATGAATAACATATGAGGTGACTTCTTTGGGTAATTAAATTTTCTGTTTTAGTCTTTGCTTATTAAATATATACCACAAGGCAAATAACAATGTTTGTTAAACATAGTCTATAATTAAATACAATTGCATTAATACAATTAAATATAATGAGGTTTCACCGAAATTAGCTGTTCCTTGTACTCTATTGAAAAAAAAATTATTCATATCTGCACTTGCAGCTACTCAACTCTCTTCATTATGATTCATAATGAGAATTCTGAATCTACCTCTGGAATAGAACCAACACCACAATTGCATTGTGATATTGTTTTATTTTGTGTTTGAAGCAGCAGCATGATGACAACAGGATACAAAATTCCATAGAATGCCTAATCAGCATTACAGCATTCAGTCTTTAAGTTTACACTGGCAGTTAGAAATCATGCTGTTTTAGAAATGAAATCATTGTGGTCCTGATCATTATTAAGATTACTAAATAGCATGGGTAAATACAAGGAAATTTCAGCATAAACCATGTTTTCATTTTTCTAAGCCATTCCTAAGTTCCATCCATGACAACTGATTAGGGCAGAGTGCAAATGATGCATTTGCATGCTATTGGATATGAAAGGCAAATTCACAAAGTTTTATCAGGTGGTGTTGGTGCATGCATTTAATCCTAGCACTCTGGAAGCAGAAGCAGGTGGATCTCCATAAGTAAGAGGACGGCCTGCTGTGGGATATTTTGTATGCTGTGAATATGTGTTGCTCTGATTGGTTGATAAATAAAACACCGATTGACCAGTAACTAGGCAGGAAGTAAAGGCAGGACAAGCAAACAGGGAGAATTCTGGGAAGAGGAAGGCTGTCAGGATATGACAGCTTGTAGTCCAGGGAGCAGCATGTAATGGCACACAGGTAAGCCACAGAACACGTGGAAACATATAGATTAACAGAAATGGGCTGAGTTTAAGTGTAAGAGCTAGTCAATGGTAGGCCTGAGCTAATGGCCGAGCAGTTTTAATTGATATAAGTCTCTGTGTGTTTACTTGGGTCTGAGAGTCTGCGGACCAGGCAGGACACAAGAAAACATTCAGCTACAACAGCCTCGTCTACAAAGTGAGTTCCAGGACAGCCAAAAATACACAGAGAAACCCTGTCTTAAAAAACAAAAACAACAACAACAAAACAAAAAAATTCACAAAGTTTTATGTAGATGTTTCTAAAGTATTAGCAACATGCTTTTGAGGATTTCTAAAAGATTTAGCATTAACTGACTGAATGCCTCAGGCTCAAAATGTATTTTTTTAAGATCTTTCTACTCCTATCCTTCTGTGTAACACAAGTTTCTTAAAAGTAGATATTCATCAGGAAGACATATCTCTTTCATTCCAAGGTCAATTAACTATTGTGTTATTTGAAAAAAAAATTAATTAAAATATGCTTACATTGTTTCCCCTCTTTCTTCCCTCCAAACCTTCCATGTGCCCCTGCCCCATTTATGATCTCTCATTCTTTAATTATCATCGTTACATATACATATATTTATATGTACACATGTATAAATATAGACTGATGAGAGTGTGTTTAATGTTACTTGCATGCATAATTTTAGAGCTGTAAACATAGTATTGCATAACTAATTGAAGGAGCTCATCCTGAAGAAAATGAATTCTCCCTTTCTCAGCAGTCTTTAATTGCCTATACCACTCTGTCTGTAGGTGGGGCCCGCATTCGCTTTGTCCATTCCACAACAGCAAGTCTTGTTTTCAGATACATTGTTGAAGTTTCATGAGTGCAGCTTCTTTGTTATCTCTAGAAGTTGCAATCTTGTAGCAGATGCCCTGGTCCTCTGGCTCTTACAACTTCTCCACCCCATCTGGTATGCTGTTCCCTGAGCCTTAGGGGCAGCATTTGTGATGGAAATGTATTAATTGGGGGTCAACACTACATAACTAGTTGTTCTCTGTATTTTGACCAGACGTGGTTTTCTTTAATGATCTCCACCTACTGAAAAGAGAGTCTTCTTTGTTGAAGAGTGAGAATTTACACTTATATGGGGGTCTAAGGATGAGCATTTGGAATGTAGCTGGGAAGTATGCTGATTCTGGAAAGTTGTAATAGTTCTCTGCTAATATCCATAAGCTCACTAGCCATGACTATTTGGCAAGGTTTCCAGTACCATGTGTGATTTCTCTTTTTTTGCAGGCATTGTCTAATGTCCAATTAGAAAAGTGTTAGCTACCACCAAGTATGAGTGCCACTACCTTATGGATGTCTTGCCATGCTGATTACTGTGTGGTTCATAGATGTTAAAGCTGGATAGGACTATTGATTTTCTCTCTCCTTTAGCAGTTTGGATAGCATATTCTGGACTATGAAAATTAGTCCTTAGGGAACAGGCTTTCAATTCAGATCCAGCACAATTTCACTGAGTTCTGTATCTGAAATGAAGTCTTGTATCTTCAGCAATATGGACTAACCTTCAACTTCTAGGAGGCGACCAAAAGCAATGGTAATAGCCCTAAATGTCTGGGGAGTCTCTTGGACTCCTCTAAATAACAATACAAAAGGAGGTTTCTCAACACATTGTTACTAGGGTTTTTGTGTGATAGCCTATGTCTCTGGGTTGTAAATTAACTCTTAAAGTCACATCCACTATAATTTGTGAATGTGTAGCTGTCACTAATTTTTTTTTCAGTGCTTGGAATCCAACAAGGGGTTTGTATACCAAGCCATAGCTATACAACTATAATACACTACCAACTCCATCAACACATTTCTTTTAGATATATTAGGATTATTGTTAATACTGTCTCATTTGTTATGTATTTGACCTACTCTACTATCAAATGCTTTCACATTATCTACAAGTATTGGAAATTTATGTATTTACAGACCTCTCAATTTATATATACATGTATACACACAATTTTTCTTAATTTTACATTCCATTTATTTGGTTATTTGCGCTCAGAAAAAAAAAATCATGCAAGTCCTGTGATTTTATTATCTCTTGGTTATATCTTTTACTCAAATCATACACTAGTAGTTTTATTTTTGGTGAGTTTATTCACTTATAAATTTGCAATAATGCCTAGGTTCAATTATGTAAAATCTAGAAAACCTGTGCAAGAACAGTGCTAGCTAAGTTGTCTATAAATGACAATTGTTCACTATATTAATACAGCTACTATTGCTCTACTGTAAGGATCATAATTAGAGCATTTTGACACATTTTATAAGATTCAATCATTTTTTTCCATGGAACATGTGATGCATCTTTGCAATGCCCTTGTCTTATCCCTAAACATTCCCTGCTCTTCCTCTGGCCATGCCTGGTGGAAATCTCAGCTAATGTTCCAGTTCTCTAAGCAAGTTCATTTAAAAAGTGGGTAGCAGGAGGAGGAACAGAGGGATGGGGAGGAGATGCAGTCCAGATTCACACCTGTGCTGCCAACACCCTGGGGCTATTACAAGAAATCGTCCTAGTCAGTCTGGAATTTCAGTTGGGATGACAGTGTGAAAAGGCAGCAGATAATGGAGAAAAAGACCCAAGATGAGTAGACCAAGTTCTCCTCGAATAAAGGTGAGGAAAGTTACAAAGGGGAAGATATGCCATGAATTTCCCTGTCTGGATAGGGACAGAAATCCCACCTTATGTATCCAGTGTAAGAGAATAAATAGCCAACAAATTGAAGTATGGCTTTTCAAAAAACATATGGGAAGAAATAGTTAAACTTAAGGCACAGATTTCCTAAAATAAAAAATGGCCTGCTGATGTTTTATACAAGAAGCAGTAACAGAATCACACCTAGATTAAGAGAGAGAAATCATTACCAGCACCAAGTTTGTCAAAGGAAACATTAAAAAAAAATCACAGAGACATGAAGAGTTCTCCTTCTTGGGAGTCTTAGACTCTCTAATACCGAGCCTGTAAAAGGCAACCACTACAGTCCCCACATGAGACACAGTTCACAAGAGTACACTTGTGTAAATCAGGTGAGTCTAGCTCAGGAGCTTCCTGATGACTCACTTGAATCTCAGAGGAAAAAAAAATGAGCAAATCGTGCTGGATTCCTATGTTTCCCACAAGATTCTGTTTTAGCCGTAGGTACATAAACATCACTCATCACAGACACTGTATTACCTTCATCGGTATCAAAACAAGAAAGAAGTACTATACTTCCTCAAAATAAAAAAAAAAAGAAAGAAATTATTCACAGTGCAAGTTATCTTAGGAAGGCTTTCACATCTGCAGTGTCAGCAATGGTGTGCATTTTGAATACTCCTTCTAGTGCCAAACCCTGCCTTCTCCTCACCAGCAAAGGAATTACAGCTCACCCTGACTCAGAAAACATTACAAAATTATCTGGATGAGAACTTCCACTGGGGGAATTCCAGTTCATTCTGCCATCTTATGAATGAGCTTAGAAAGCTTCCTATAAATCAGGACTATAACTAGCCTGATGTATTTCATATGTTTGTTCTATGTGGGCAACAAATAAAACATTGGTTTTATGTGCTCTCCTGTTTGCAAATTCCTTCATCACAGTTGAATTAATTGTGATTCTTATGATAAACTATTGTGTCAAGTGACAGCCTGCACAACACTATCCAGTTCCAGAATCAACTTTTGAGGAGCTATTGTGATTGGTCAATATTAATACTTTCTGATGCATTACCTCATCGCATAGAAAATTAATGTGTAATGTAGACAGGGAATATCTCTCAAACAGCTTGAGAGACACAACTAAGTTGGCCAACATTTTTTCCAGGTTGTAAGTAATGCAATTTAATTAGAATTTAGGTTTTCTTTTATAGTCCAGTGGTCTCTATTTTGTATTATTGCTTCCCATAATTATCATTTTTAAAATATATTTTACAAAGTAAAATATTTTACTAAAATGTAAAGGCGTAAGTAGACTATGAAAATTAGATTTTCAAAAGGCAAAGAAATAGAATATTAATTGTATGACTCAAACAACCCATGCCAAAAAGTTGATGAAAACAGAAAAAGCATGTTTTGTGTTTAAATATTGGAAAGACATTAAAATGAAGTTATATTTTACAAAGGCTAATAACAAAATAAAAACTAAAAGCAAACAGAAGATAGCTGGATAGAAAGGATATTAAATTATTTTATTTTCCTTCCTCCTTTTTAATAGTAGGTGTTGAAATACTAGAAACAATGAAAGGAAATAATTTCTTATTTTTGCAAAGAATTTCCAATGGGCTGTGTAAGTTAACACTCAATGCCATATATAACAAAGGAGCTGGTTAGGAAAGGACTAGTTTAAGCAGAGAAGTTAGGAAACACTTCAGGTAAAGAACTTACAATTGGCCTATGACAAAGGAGACAATGTCAGCTATAGTGGGTAATTCTTAAGGAGCTTGGCGTGCTGAGCTTGGTGTGCCGGGCTAGATGATTCATGACAAACCCAGAAAATCCATTACCAACATCAGTGTAATCTTAATTGTTCTTAAGATAGTTAATATTCAGAAGAAAGAGTTCTTTGCCAGGTAACTGTATATCCTTTTCCTTTGAGATGTTTCAACTTCTGCCTCTTTACACTATCTTCACAATTTAACAGTAAAGAATTAATACTTTTCTTAATTATGTGTTATTGTTTGGAACCTAAATATCCTCCAAGCCAATGCTTGTAAGGTTTCATCATTAGTTTGTGGCACTATTGGGGAATGATGGAATGTTTATGAAGTAGAGTCTAGTGGAAAGAAGTTAGGTCTTTAGGGGAATAACCCTTGAGGAAAACACTGGGATCTACACCTTTCATGATCTTTGATTCCAGGTCATGAAGGGCTGAAGAGCTCTAAAATTAACATATTTCTTGATATGATATTCTGCCTGACCTCTTGTCCCAAACAACAACAGCAACAAAAAAAAAACCAAAGAAATTGTTATGCAAAGTATATCTTCTTTTATGCTGGTTTTCTAAAGTTCTTTTTTTTGTCATGATATTGGAAAGCTGCCACACCATATGAAAAGGAAACTTGTATGAACATGTTTCTATATTTATAGGAATATTTGTCACATGAGAAAATGTAAACAAAAAGAAAATACATATAAGTTTCCTTTGAGGATGTTCATAATAATAAGCAAGACAATAGAAGAAGTGAATTCCGAGAATGTATGAAACTCTGTGTTAGGTCATCAGTGCCTCATAACCCAGATGTGGGGAAAGGAGGCTCTAAGCTCAACAATATGGAGATGGAAGCAAGAAAATAACATGTTCAAGATTATCCAGAGCTATGGAGAGAATTTGAGGCCAGTATATTTGAGACTCTATATCAAAGAGAGAGTGGCAGTGAAAGAAGGAGCGAGGAAAGGAAAGAGAAGAGAGATATTATGACTATTTTATGTGTTAATTTTTTCATTAAGAAACAGAAAGGAGAAAGTGTAATGGGAAATAACATGGAAGACACTAACAATGTCTGATACGTCAGACATGCTCTGTGCTCAGACTTAAATTATCTTCTTCTGCAAAGAGATTGAATGAGGTACCAGAACGCACAATAAAATGCCCTGCTTTCTAATAAAACCTGGTCTACATCCTATAAGAACATTCCAGCCAATGAGGTGACAAACACAAAACTGTACACAGCCCAAACAATTCCATCACACAGTGACTTTGCAACGACCTTGTAGCATCTACAGTGGAGTTCAGCAATGAATTTCTCAGTTGTTTGTGGTATGGTGTAATAAACACACCTACTATGTACTTGGTTATATAGATGCAGGGAGATAATAAACAAGTAGTTTACTGGTTTATGTTGTGACTTTACTATGTTTTTAATTGGTAGAAGACTCCTTTAAAAATTTTTTTCTGAACATAATTATGTCATTCATATACATAGCCTCCTTACACATACTGTATTTAACTCATCACCCCCTTACAGCTCCATAAAATTGGGGATAATTGAACTGTCACATTTAGCCTATCTCAAGACACTCTCTAATGTTCAGACAATAGCAAATGGAGTATGACACCTCATAACCTCATCATTAAGCAGGGCATGAAAGCCCATGTTACTGATAGTACATTACTTACTTAGAATATTGATAGTGACTTAATATTAAAACATTGTATTACCTGTTGTTTGTTGTCCCACATTAAAAATAAAACATCTTTCTAAAGCAACTTTACATGGAAATGACATCATTTAATTGAAATGTAAGGCAACATTATCTTTACATATGTATGCTGTTTCTCCTTGCATTTCAGGTGCCCCAGCATAAGCAAGCTTACAGCTTCCTCTCTCTGCCCCAAGCAGCTCTGGCCTTTTGTGTTCACTGATATGCTTTCTTGAGCCTGACTGAAAATAGTTACTCTTTCATAATCTAGCAATTTCTGTTTAACTTACATATATTTTTAAAAGTCTGTATAAGATTAAAATTGATTTTTCTGTTGCCTTATAGCTGCCTAAAGCAAAAATTAGCCTAATGACTAAGAATTAGTACATGTATGTGGAGCTGGGCTGTGGGTACCAGGCCCTCAGGCAGTTCCTCTCAGGGTAGGGAAATGTTCTCTTTTAATATTCTTTCCATGGATTACCTCAAGGGCTTTTAGCATTCAGGCTTGTTCATTCCTTTTCCCTTGTGTTCCTAATAATTTGCTGTGGCTATTTTCAGCATGACACACAACTGCTGCTGCTGTTAATGAGGAATATTCACCTCAGCTCTTTCCACCTTCTGCTCAGACTAAACTGTCCAGAGTGAAGCTGCACTGCAGAGATCCGTACCAGAAGGCTACGCCTGGCAGAATGATGGTGCATGTGAGAGCCTGGCTGAGATGGAGGGAGGAAAGCTGTGACTATTACAGCCTGTGTCAGGGAGACCTCCAGGAAGCCAACACTACCTCGATCTGGTCTTGGGTGCTTAGAAACAGGGACCGTGTATTAAGGTCTAGCATCCAGTGTGGGTCTCAGGGCCTGAAAGTGCAAATTCTTAATTAGTTCCTGTTGGCTGATGCAAATGAACTTGACTTTGAGAGAAGCCCTTCTGCATTGGACTTTGCATTTTGTTTTGGAGACAGACGGCACTGTAATCTTTAAATGAAGTTTCTTAGGGTCCTTGTGAATACCAAGAGCCTCTTCATTTAGCTCTTGTCAACCAAATTGGAAGTTAATTAACCAATTAGAAACAAGATTTAAGAAATGTCTGCATTTAAAGATTATAAGATGATTTTGTTCCAAAATACATATTGAACATTTCTCTGTAAAAACACAACAAAGCACCATGGGAGGATCTCAAAGCAAAGAGGAGAAAAACTGCTCTATTCTTGAGGTGATTTGATCTGTGTCAGAGAGCTCCACTAGGAATTCTTCTGTACAAGTAAAATGCAAAGCTCTGGGGCAGGGGAAATGGCTCAGCCTTGAAGAGTGATTCTTGTTCTGCTAGAAGACTTCTTTGCTGCTTAGCAACTACATGGGGGTGGCTCACCAGTGCCTATAACTCCAGTTTATGGGCCATCCAGAGCTCTCTTCTGACCTCTGTAAGCCCTGAAACACAAGCAACATATACAAACAGACACACACACTATTTTGGCTAATTTTTAGTTTGTTTTCTATTTTTTATTGAAAATAGATTCTTCTCTAATGCAATACATCCTAACCTCCCTTCTCTCTGGAATCCACTCCTTTCAGAAAAGAGCAGGCCTTCAAGAGACAATAACCAAACAATACAAACCAAAAATACAATAAGACAAGGTAAAAGCCATTATACTAAGGCTAGGAAAGGCAAACCAACAGGAGAAATAGAGTCTCAACAGAAGGCGAAAGAGTCAGAGATATCCTAGCTCCAACAGTTAGGGCCTGAGCTCCTTCCTCCTCCCGTCTGACAATCCTTTCTCCACTCAGCCATATCTCAACCTCCTGTTGCTGATTGCATATGTGGATGGTGGTCTTTTATGGAACTTCAGCAGGACCCTAACATGGACATCAACAGAGCTCAAGTCAACACCATAGCATCCCATTTTTAGGTCTGTTAACTCAACCTCCCTAGTGCTGAGATTAAAGGTCTGTGTGTGCCTTCCAAGTACTGGAAGCAAACTCATGAGTGCTGAGATTAAAGGTGTGAGCCACCACTGCCTGGCTCTGTTTCTCTTTTAGACTGGATCAATTTTGTGTAGCTCAGGGTGGCCTTGAACTCACAGAGATCCTTCTTCCTCTGCCTCCTGAGTGCTGGGATTAAAGTTGTGTGCCACCACTGCCTGTCCTCTGTGACTAACTCGTGGCTGACTTCACCCTCGGATCTGCAGACAAGCTTTATTTGTTAGAGCATACATAAAATATTACCACATTTCTCCTTTTTGTCTAAAGTAAAAAAAAGATTATAGATAATAAGAAAAACTATATACAATAAGTATAGTAACTATATACAATATATACAGGTAATAATTACATCAATAATGTCTAGTCCATTAATACTTGACAATTTCAGAGAAAATACTCCATTATTTATCCTATTTTGTTGAGTCCGAAGTATTGTACCTAATTCACTTTCTATCCCAACTTGTATTACCAATCAAAAACTATCTTTTGATGTCTCTCAAACTTATACGTTTTCTATGTTTCTTTTCTGAATTGTTAACAAGGAAAACTATAACTATCTAATCTTCAACTCCAGAGACCTGAGAAGGAAATATTAATTGAGTTAGCAAGAAATGTACAAAAAGGACTTCCAAAAATTGTGAGAAATGACAGAAATAACTGGCTGCCTGTACACTCAAGATTCCTTTGTAATGTTGGGGCATCTCTTCAGCCTACAGGCCTACCATATCCAACAGACATATCTGTGAAGCAGGATTTTCTGAAGGGCTGTTCTACATTGTCTTGACAAAGTTCAGCAGTACTTTCTTTTGTGTCCTGCTTGTCACATTTTGGACAGCATACTGTCAGTAGTCGAGGCAAGAGAACTTTCTTGCCCAATGGCTAACTTTTGCCACGAAGAAAGTAAACTTCATATGGAGTTTCTTCCATGTCTATCATCTTCTCTGAAGCAGATTGGTGCTTCCAGGAGCAGACATGTCTCATTGTAATAAAAAAGAAAAAGAAAAAAGAACCTATGCTTTAAAACACCTTAAGTGCTATATTCTGTAGATCTCTTAGGTATTTGAAGACAACCTGTCTATACAAAATGTATCTGTTTGACCTTGAAAACATACCTAACATGACTACAAGTTTCATTGTAATGACTAAATACTAACTTGAATTTCCTTATTATCCTAAATAGTTGGTAATAATAACTTTCAAGGATTAGAAATTTGCATTACAATGTTAAATGAGTTGCATAAGTACAATACCTTGAACAATAAGAAATGTATGTACAGTGTGCTCTAACAAAAATAATCTTAATTTTGTATCCATATACAAAGATCCATATTGATGTAAAATATTTTAAGCAAGTAGTTGCTTTGTAAAAGTAGATTCAATAATCTACCCTTTATCCTATCATTTCTATATCTTCTTTTTTTTTTCCAGAATAGATTCAATAATCTACCCTTTTATCCTATCATATCTGTACCGTCCTTTTTTCTTTTCTTTTTTTTTTCCCTAAGACAAAGTTTCTCTGTGCAACAGCCCTAGCTGTCCTGGAACTAGTTCTATAGATCAGGCTGAGGATTTCATCAGATAAAAGTGTGGCTGTGTCGGGGGGAACCAGCTTCCACATTTATTTACCTCAGAGTCTCTTGAGGAATGAGGGATAACAGATTTAGGTAGAAATATAGAGTGGAGAGAAACAGAAACACAGGATAACCTCGGATGGGCCTGGATCCTTATCCACTGGCCCAGAACTTTATTCCAAAGAATTATTTATAACAATGCCAAGGGGAGGGGCAAAGGACCTAGATACAGCCAAGTGTAGACTCATACAAACACCTGGTACTCAGGCCCGTGGTCCGATCAACCTCTTATGCAGTTCTGCTGGGTACAGCCACTGGGAAACCTAAATGGGCTCCAACAACTATGGGTTGCTCCTTTATTTCTCCCTGATCTTTCAGCATTTACCCCAATATCTGGCTTTGGGTTTTTATTATGACCAATTAGAATTCATGATATAAAGCTTCTCTAATGATAACTAGACAAAGCACCAATCTATGAGTATATCAGAATAACATTAGAAATCATTTTATCATCATCATTATCATCATCATAATCATCATCATCATCATCATCATTTTATTTTAAATTTAGGCCAGTCATGTTTGGTTCTACTCTAGGTCTCTGGGCTGTTCAGTTTCCAGCTCCTGACCATCCAAGCAGTGTTGGGTACGGGTTTTCTCTTATGGTATAGACCTCAAGTTAAATTAGACATTGGTTGGCCACCCACAGAAATTCTGCACCACCATTTCCAAGAACATCTTGCAGGTAGGACAGATATATAGGTTAAAGGTTTTGTGGCAGGGTTGATGTTTCTCTTTTGGTAGCCTGCAAAGTACCTTCCAGGATCACCCTCACAGACTCCAGGAAGTTTCCCCTTCAGGTTTCCACAGTCTTCCAGAAGCCCCTCAATTCCAGCCATGTCTCCTCAGACTCTTTCTCTCCCTCCCATCCTCCTACCACACCTAGTTTTATGCCAACTTGACAAAAGCTAGAGTCATCAGAGAGGAAGGAACCTTAATTAAAAAACATCTCTAGAAAATCTGCTGTAGGCAAGCATATAGGTCATTTTCTTAATTAGTGATTTATGGGGGATGGCCCAGCCCATTATGAGTGATGACATCCTTGATTGTCCTGGGTTTTAAAATAAAACAGGCTGAGCAAGCCATAAGGAGCAAGCCAGTAAGCAACATCCTTCCATGGTCTCTGTATCAGCTCCCGCCTCCAGGTTCCTGTACTGAGTTCCTATCCTGACTTCCTTTGATGATGAACAGTGCTGTGGAAGTGTAAGTCAAACAAATCCTTTCCTCCCCAAGTTGCTTTGGTTGGTGTTTTGCCACAGCAATAAAAACACTAATTAAGACACATGTATAGACTGGGCGGTGATGGCACATGCCTTTGATCCTAGCACTCGGGAGGCAGAGCCAGAGGGATCTCTGTGAGTTCAAGGCCAGTCTGGTCTACAGAGAGAGATCCAAGACAGGCACCAAAACTATGCAGAGAAACCCTGTCTAGAAAAAACAAAAACAACAAAAAAGTCACACATATACTAGTTTAAAAAAATCTTTAAAAAATTATTGTATATTAATATCTGAGATTATATAGGAAGAATTTCAGGAAAACAATGAGGAAATGTCATAGATTCAAAGAATTGAATAGATGTGTGCTTTGGGTTTAAATTATTATATTGGCTTAAATTTTAAGCATCCTCATAGGCTAAGGTTTTGAGTCCTTGGACCCCAGAATGTGGTGCTATTTAAGAAGGTCTTGAGGATGTGGCTTATGGCTGGTGAAAGTGGATCATTATGGGTGGGACTTAGCCTTGGGAGTTAGCCTCACCTCTAATTCCAGCTTCTGCCCTCTGCTTCTAGGTGCTTACTGAGAAGGCTCAACTCTAAGGTCCTGACTGCAGAGTCTAGGCATATCTGTCACAGTCCACTGCTAAGATGTACTGAAATCTCTCTGCAACCAAGAGGCAAACTAACTCTTGTTACAAGTTGATTCTATTGGATACCCTCTCACAGCCTTAGGAAAAGTAAATAAAATATTTCAGATCAAAATATTACACAATCATTGATAGTTCATTATAAGAAGTTATTAGAAAAAAAACCCTAAAATTAAAGATAGCTATAGCATAATATTTTTTCATTAATTTACTATAATACAATAGGAATTTAAATTTTTAAATAAAAAATTACTTTTGTTCCACTTATTTCCGTTCTACCATTTCTATTTCCTTAGTAACAATACTAATTAAAACCTTTCTGCATGAAGAATCTCACGGTATATTGGACTTTCCTTTCCTTCTTACGTCACATGTTAACTTATGTTATCAGTTTAGTAGGCACTGCGCTTTGACCTGCTCTGATCACGTCCTCCTTCACATTCACACCACATCTTTTCAACCTCTTCAAATAGTACTTGGATGGTTCTTATCCACACATCCAACCTCTTGGCCTCCCAGTCCATCTTTCGTGCTGCTGTCGTAGTCTTGTACAATAATTCCCATACATCTCTGTTATTTATTAGAGGGACCTCTGTTTGTAGTATGTGAGAATGAGGACAATATCTGAAGGAGATGTCTTTATTCATTTATCAGAAATTTAAAAATACAACAACTGCCCCAGGAACACACAACACATGGGAGAGGAAACAGTATCTTCCTCACTGCCTCGTGTGTCTCTCTTTGGAACACAGCTCTGGCAACTTTTTTCTGCTTCATCCTATGAGCACCCAACATCCATCCTCCATTGGTATAGCTTCTGAGTCTCACAAGTATCCTTGTGTATGCTTTGCATATCTTATTAAATGAACCCATCCCTACCCAGCTTTCATTTTTATTCTAAAAGTCTCTCCCAAGCAAGAGTATTTAACTATATGTATTCAATTCTACATACTTCTATTGAACAGTTTCAAACTGTATTCTTTCTTCCTCTCTTTCCTTAACTGTGGCTTTATTAGTCTACAAGACAGCATGGTTAACATTTTTAATATCCATACAGACACAATTCTAATCACATCTTGAAAAGCATATGCTGAATTAAAGTGATATTTATAAAGATGATAGAACGATCAGTTTCCCTTGTTCTCCCCCCTCCCGCCCCCTTCCCCTTCCCCCAGCCCACCCCCCATCCCCACTTCCTCCAGGGCAAAGCGTCCCCTGAGGAACAAGGGAATCTGTGGCTAATATGTAGAACTAAATTATATTATAAAATAAAATAAAATAAAAAATAAAAAAAGTTCAAAAAAAAGAATGATCAGTTTCAAAATATCTTACATAAAGAGATTAAGGTAAGTAGGTAAGCTGGTTTTTGTTTCTTTTAATATAGACTCCATAGTTAAGATCAAATAGAGATATAAGAACTTGCAATTTCACAGCTATATACATATGTTTTATAGATGAAATTCTAAACAGTCTTAGTAAATAAGAAACACAAAGTCAAATACAGAGGAAATAGCCAAAGAGAGCAGAGCAATAGCCATGACTACCTTTAGCTTACCACCAGCAGTAGCTTCTGCAGACAGAACTTCTTCCTGCCTAACCTGCGCTTTTATTGCTTTCCTGTTCTGCCTTCTCGTTGGCTCTAAGCCCAGCCACACGACATCCTCATCACTGCCTGTCTATACAGACCTCCACATCTCTATGGTTGGTACTGGGATTAAAGGTTTGTGTCACCAAGCTTTGCTGAGCCCTTGACCACACAGAGACTCTGCCTTTCATGTGATTGGATTAAGGGCATGTGCTACCACTGCCTGACTCTGCTTATGGCTCGCTTTGACCTCTGATCTCCAGGCAACTTTATTTATTAACATACAAATAAAATCACATTTCAGGACAAATAAAATATCACCATAATGCTTATATTATGTTTATACTTGAATATGTTAAAAACCCTGTGAAAGTACATTCTTTATAAGTGTACATTACTTTCATATTCAGGTATCTCCTTATACCAGTTTAAAAATTAGGGAATTTTTAACTTTAAAATTTATTTTACTGTGTTATTTTATCTCCTAAACATGCAACATAACATTTAGAAAAGTTAGCAAGAAATTGTTAATGAAACATCCATTTTAACATTTATTCATTTTATGCTTTTAACAGCATAAAAAGAAAAGAGAAAAGAGGAAATAATAACTAACTAAAAATAGGTTTTAAAAAATCTCATACACATTAAAGTTTTACTATAAGAAATGTAGTTTGTTTCAGTTACTGGTGATTCTAACTTATTTCTAAAACAGCATATATTAATGTAAAAAAGGCTGAAATGTAGTAAATAATTTCCATGTTTTAAAATTAGATAAATTTCATCCATGAGAGATCAATCCAAATATTATAGTTTTACTGACTTGTAATACATCAACTAGATTTGCATATAATTTTCACAATTTGTTCTTGCATTTTTTTCTCCCTTTGTTTCCTCTCTCTGAATTAGTTTTATCATTGAGTTATTATGACAGGTGGTAGGCAGAATAATGCCCCTTGAAAAATGTTTTCAGCTTCATCCTTCTAACTTGAAAATATAGCATAAAAAATGTGGATCTTGTAGTTATGTTTAAGGTTCCAGAATTGGAAGTTGAGAGCTTGTCTTGGACTAGATAGACCTAACTTAATCACACGCCTTTAAAGTACAAAAGCTATCATGGCTGCAGCAAGAGAGATTCAGCACCAGAGAATGTTTTCAGGGACTTCTGAACAGGGGAAATGGGATGCTCCTTTTTCTGATGCTGACATATAGAGACCCAGGATCAAGCACTGAAGGAAGGATGATAGGTTCTCAGGGCAGTGTGGTGGTATTGTGTTCTCCAAAATATTGTGTACTCTAATAAACTTATCTGGGGTCAGAGACAGAACAGCCACAATATTAACATAAAGGTTAGGCAATGGTAGCACATGCCTTTAATCCTAGCATTCCAGAGGCAGAAATCCATCTGTTCAAGGATACAGCCAAGCATGGTGACTCATGCCTTTAATCCCAGAAAGCGAGCCTTTAATCCCAGGGAGTGATGGCAGAAAGCAGAAAGATATATATATATATATATATATATATATATATATATATATATATATATATATATATATATATATATATGGCGTAAGGACCAGAAACTAGAAGCTTTTAGCTGGTTAACCTTCAGACTTTCCGAGAAGCAGTTCAGCTGAGATTCATTCCGGATGAGGACACAGAGGTTTCCAGTCTGAGGAAACAGGATCAGCTGAGAAACTGGCAAGGTGAGGAAGCTGTGACTTGTTCTGCTTCTCTGATCCTCCAGCATTCACCCCAATAACTGGCCTCAGGTTTGATTTTTATTAATAAGCATCTTGTAAGATTCCTGCTACAGGGCAGCCTCCTCTTGAGTCTAATAACAATTACAGAAACGGGACCCTGGGTCCAATAGAAAAAGACCTCCTAAATATGCAACACCCCAAATGAAAGTGAAAGCGGCTTTCTCTCAGAGAACCCAGAAAGAAGCTGAGAGACTTCATTATTCCAACCATGTGAGAATCTTGTTGAAGGATTTTCAAACCAAAATAGTAGATAATTAATTTGTGCTACTTGAAGCCACGGGACCTGTTGTAACCTTGCAACTGGAGCGATGAACACCATGCTTTCTCCCTATAGCCTCCTCTTTACCTAACCTCTCTGGGTCAGTGCATTGTAGCTTGATTATTTTTATTTAACAGCTAATATCCACTTATAAGTGAATACATAACCAATTTGACTTTCCTAGTCTAGTTTACCTCATTCAGAATTTTTTTTTCTACTTGCATCCATTTGCCTACAAATTTCATGTCTTTTTTTTTTTTTTTTTACCACTGAGTATACACCATTGTCTAAGTGTACCACATTTTCTTTATTCATTCTTCAGTTGAGGAACATCTATGTTGTTTCCAGTTTCTGGCCATCCCTGGGAAGGGGAAATAGACTAGATTCTGTGGGTGGACTCAGAGCAGGTGGGGACAGGAGCAGAAGGGATCAGTGGGGAAAGGAAGGATGGTGGGAGAGATTGTGGGGATAGACAGTTGGAACTGGGAGACATTTAGGGGTGGTGTGGAAACCTAGTGAGTGAAAAATTCCTGGAATCTATGAGGGTGACCCTAATGAGGACTCCTAGCAATGTAGGGTACAAAGTCTGACTGGCCACCTTCTGTAGTCAGGCGAGGCTTCCAGTGGTGAGACTGGGTTACATTTGGTAGAGTTATTTGCTGAAAAGGTCCTGTGGAGATCCCTAAACATCCCAGGCTGAGGCTAAGACAGAAGGTCACCCTCTGAAACTGTGTTGTTGTGGCTAGGAGGAGGGGGGCATTGCTCAGGACAAATTCCATATACAGAGAGGTCAAGCTAGGGTAAGCCCGGAGCCTTCACTCCTTTGTTCTAATCTTTTTGGTGCAGGAAGTTACTATGTGGCTATTAAAAGAGAAACCTGGATACCAAACCAGGCACAAAACCTGGACCTACAACCTGTCCTGCCTGCAAGATGTGCTGGGGCAATGGTGGCACAGAAATTGTGGGAATGACCAGCCAATGTCTAGTTTAACTTGAGCCCTAATCCATAAGAGGGAGCCCATGTCTGAAACTGTCTAGATGAATAGCAACTAGAGACTGCATAGCCCAGAGACCTAGAGTAGAAAGAACCAAATAGGATTGCTCTAAAAATAGATAGGTTGATAGATGATAGATAGATAGATAGATAGATAGATAGATAGATAGATAGATAGATAGATGATAGATAGATGGATAGGTGATAGATAAATAAATAGATAAATAAATAGATGATAGAGAGATAGATATAAAATGAAATGATTCTTAATGATGTTCTGCTATACTTATTTATCAGAGCCCTACCTGTCCAGTTGCCATCAGAGAAATCTCCTCCAGCAACAGATTTGAGCTGGTTCAGGGACCCACAGCCAGATATTATGCAGAGAGAGAGTCTAAATTGGAAGTCTCCATCAATCTCCTCAGCTATCAGAAACCACACAGAAAAGGAGACTATATGAGTCAGAGGGAATGGAGGACACCAGGGGAACATGACCCACAGAATCAATTAAGCAGGGCTCACATGGGCTCACAGACGCTGAAACCACAAGTACGGGGCCTGCATGGGTCAGCATCAGGTTCCCTGCATATATACTATGCCTGTTAGCTTGGTGTTTCTATTGCACATCTAACAGTGGGAGAGGGTGTATCTCTGCCTCTTTTGTCCGCTCTTGAGACTCATTTCCTCCTTTTAGGTTGCCTTGTCCAGACTCAGTATGAGGGTTTTTGCCTTGTCTTATGGTATTGTGTTTCATTCTGTCTTGCTGTATTCTCTTGAAAGCCTGCTCTTTTCTGAAGAAGAAACCACAGGGGTATGTGTTTGAGGGAGAATGGAGGTGGGAGGAAGCTAGGAGGAGTGGAGGTGTGCGAAGGGGAACTGTGGTTGGGATGTATTGTATGAGAGCTATAAACACCTTGACTTTTAAAATCGTTGGTATTCATTTCTCATTCGTGAGTCACCTACGTTAAGCTTTTGGAAGTAATATTTTCAATAAGTTTGAGAACTCAATGATGTTCACGAATGTTCACGAACACTTCAAAGTTGACTTAAATAAACCTCTGAGATTAGCAACTGACAGATACATTCTTTAGTATCCTCCTTTATCTAGTTTACAAGTTATTGAGCTTTGCAGAACATATCTTCATTTGCTAATGTGTAGCTCTATGTTTTAAAGTGCTTTACAATCTATTTCTGAGAGCCAGCTAGATCAATCAGTTAGTGTGGAGAGTTCCTTAGGTAAAATTTAAATAATTTAATCATCATCTTTTTCTTTGCAGTGGAAAAAAGAAATGGTTTCCTTCCCTTAGAACCTTTAGTCCAGTAAGGTAATAGATCCATTAAATTAGAAAATAAAATACTTAAATACAGGAAATTCTATAACTTGTCAAAGATCCATTTACAAAATACATTTTTAACTGCCATATCTGAAGTAGGAGGGTACTAATAACTATGGTGGGTGCTGGAAAAGGTTGAAATTCTAGCAGAGAGTAAAAATGGTCTTATCTAAGGCTGTCCTTTTCTACATCATGGGGAATCATTGACTCTGCTACACATGAAACTGGATATGTTATCCAAGGACAAGAAGAATTTGTGTTTCCATATAAATTGAATGACTATAGATTCGTAACTGTCATCTAGTGCTTATAAAAACTGCCCACTAAAAACATGCCTTCAAGTCGATTTTGATCCTTAAGTTGAGAAATTATCCTTAGAATATCTGAAAATTTCCTCGTATGTAATTCTTCACTGAACCATCTTTTGGGTTTATGTGCTAGATCATCAATAAGAAATTATGTTTCATGAAAGAAATTATTGATAAAATTCATGTGTTTAGCTCTTTTTCTTTTGTATCCAGAGGGGAAATCTTTTTCAATCATTTCTATCATGCTTAACAGGATTTTTGTAAGGAAAGCCAAAATGTCAAACATATTATGTCTTTATTTTATTGTGTACTGCCTTGTGTCAGAAACAGTGTCTATAGTAATAAATAAATTATAGATGATTTTTAAACATTTGAACAACTGGAGACATCAGCACATTTAGATTCAAACAAGTACTGATAAAAAAAATTGCATGTACTGATTATGTACTGACATTTTTCCTTACCATTATTTTATAATAATAGCATACAATATTCTATTGTTTACATCTATGCTGCTGTGACAAAAAGCATGACCAAGGTAACTTATAAAAGACAACACTTAATTAGACTTGTATTTTCAAAGGTTTAGAGTCCATGATGATGGAGCCAAAAAAAAGAAAAAAAGAAAAAAGAAAGAAAGAAAGAAAAGATGTCAGTAAGAACAACTGAGAACTCACATCTTGATCCACAAGTAGAAAGCAAAGAGTCTTTTAAAATGTCAAATTCACCACCAATGACACACCTCTTTCAACAAAGCTACATCTCCTAGTCTTTCCTAAACAGTTCCATCAGCTAAAGACCAATGATTTGCATATATAAGACTATGGTTATTTATTGGGGAATTTAAAGTAGAGAAGAGGATGTGTATGTGTTAAACATGAAGACTACTACTGGCTTTTTCATAATAGATTGGAATCCTCTGCAATTTTACTGTTCATGAAGACATGTGGATAGGGTTTCTAGAACATGAAGATCAAGGAATAAGATAAATCATAATAAATGAATGCATGAGAGCTGCATGATATAAGTGCACATCATCTAACTATGTCATTGTTTTTCAACTAGTGAAAAGTATGAATTATTTGTAACTTCATATACTACTGGAAAATTCTTTTATTTTGACCCACTTAGAAAAAAGGAAAAAATTATTATTAAAATGTAAAGAGAAAGGATAATAGGAAAATTATTTCAGCCAACACAGAATAAACACTTTTTAAACAAAAATAAATTTCAACCTCATCGTTTAAAGATGTGCCAGGATTTATTTTAATGAATTTAAAATTAAATTGTAGATTATTGGTCTTGATTATATGCCAATAATGAAACATACTTGAGTTCCACGTTACATGCTACTATTGCTATGATGGAAAGTAACTTAGGGAGGAAAGGGTTTATTTGCCTTAGATATCCTCAATCACAGTCCACTGAGGAAAGCCACAGCAGGAACTAAAACTGGGCAGGAACCTGGAGGCAAGAGCTGATGCAGAGGGCATGGAAGTATGCTACTTACTGGCTTGTTCCTCATGGCTTGCTCAACCTATTTTCTTATAGAAACCAGTGTGGGATATTCCTTTACACTGTGTGAATAGATGTCACTGAGATTGGTTTAATAAAGAAGCTGTCTGGTCAATAGGTGAACAGGTAGAGGTTAGACAGAACTCACAGACAAAAAGATAGAATGAAGAAGAAGAAGAGAAGTCTTGAGAGTTGCAAGGAGATGCAGAGGAAGAAGGAGATGAACTTGTCTCACTGAGAAAAGGTACTGAGCCATGTGGCAGAGCTTAGATAAGAAATATGGGTCAATTTAAGTTGTAAGGGCTAGTTAGTGGCAACTGAGTTATAAGTTGAGCATTTATAATAAATAATAAGTGTCTAACTAGTTATTTGGGAGCTGGCTGGCAGGACAGAAATCTCCACCTACAAACCAGGACCACCAGACCAGGAATGGTACCATCCACAATGGGCTGGGCCCTCTTACATCAATCACTAATTAAGAAAATGCCCTAGAGGGTTGCCTATGATCTTACATAGGCATTTTCTCAATTGAGGTTCCCTCCTCTCCGATGGTTTTAGCCTATGTCGAGTTGACAGAAAACTAACCAGCAGAAAATGGTTACAAATTAATGATTAAAAGAGATTCCGTCTTCCCTGCCAGTGGGTCTCCAGTTTCTGTCGCTATCCGACACGGCCAATTCTTATCTCAGCCTTAAGACTAACTAATACTATGACCGAATTTAATCATGGAGTCAATTATATCCTTTATTTCTCTTCTGCTGCTTATCATTTTCCTGAAACAGAAGAGTACCTCTTGCTTTCAGAATGTGTTAGTGATTGATTTAGAAACAAGAGAGACAGAGACAATAACAGGTTCAGTAAGAAGAAGAGAAGGGAGGAGAGAGGATGCGAAAAAGGAAAAAAAATAAGGAAAGGAAGACTATCCTGGATATTCAGAATTTCTCTATTTCACTAAAATACAGGTGAAAACTGTATGTTCATTAGCTCTAAAGTAGCCATAGAAAATATGAAATTCACATAAATTGACAAAACCAGAATTAAAAAGAAAAATATCTAAAGACATTGGAAGATTTAAAAGACACAATCAGGAGACAAATAATAAATTACTAATAAAAGGACTTATTTCTGTATACAAAGGGTTTAATTTATGTACTGTTGACAGAAGATAGTCACTGTAATTCTGTTGGTGCTGGTAAGTGATTAGAACATCATTTAATTTTTTTATATCACGATGCTAATAAGAAATGGATTCATCTTTTCTTCTGTTTAGTAATTGCTTGGTCTGGGTTCATTTATAGCATCATTTGCCAAATGCATACACATAAAAGTAATTATCATTCCTCAAGACGTTCTCCAATAGATTGTGGATAGAGCCATTAATTGAAGGTATATTTCTTAAATCACATGAAGATGCCTCATGGTATTCAGTCAACCACAAATCTATCTAATGACATATATGAGGTAACAAAATTGGTTTGTCAGCATTTTGCATATAATTGGAAAACCTCAGCTTGCCATTATATCTATCCTAAATAATATTCGTACATTATCCTCTAGATTACAGACAACCATGCACTTCATTATTTTATATCTGCCATGCATTGTAGAACTGTTACTTGAATTAGAGAACAGAATAATAGTATTAGAGAAGTTGCTTCTCTCTGTCCTATAACTCCCTCCAAACCTGTTGGCAAACAATTAACTGGCCACAAGGCAGCAACAGGACCATTAGACATAGGATTAAAGTACATCATAAACATTGTTGCTGATATTTCCTACTTAGTTTCACAAAATACAACTTTCTAACTTTATAAAGTTCCCATTGAAGAAAAAGTAAACTAAAAAGAAATAATGGTACACCACTCTGCGAAACACAACCATACTGAGAAGTTAGTACTAGGGAGATTTTCTGTTGATGCTTTTCTTGTAGGAAATTAATAGGGCAATCTTTAAAAGGTTGAAAATACTTTGTATAACTAGTTGTAAATATTGAGTCAATTTCACATACCCTCTTAGGCAGGAACCTTTCTGCCTATTTTGTTGGTGACAAAAATGAATTTAAACCAGGAGAAGCTGCCTGTCCAGGAACATAAAGCCTGTAGATGAAGAGGACAGAGGCAGGACTAATTTTTCCAATACATTATGCCCAACCATCAAATTAAAGAATGTGACTAAATACAAGCTGTCTCTGAAACTGCCATTCTCATGAACATGTTTATTTGTTGATACTTTTAAACTTAGTAACCTAGGTAATTTCAGAGTAGAAGAAATACCAATCTAGGACATTATAGTTGAAATCAACACGGAATTTAACAATAATTTTAGGATGTTCCTCCTTTGTGATGTTCTAATCACCCACAGAAAATGATATTGTAGTTTTTAATAAATTAGTGAAAGGGTAAACATTTTCATGATTACATTTGTCTAAACTGTATCTCCTCTGAAACAAGTATAATAAAATTAGTTCCCTTTAAAATACAATTATCCAATTATCATTATATACATAAAGTTTCATAACCATTACAGTCACTAAATTTTATCCAAAATGCATACATGATAAGCTGAAGTAAATACACAGTATTTGGCTAAATTGCTGATATGTGAAGGCGATGAGGTTAACACTGGAGATGCATGATACCTGCTAATCAAATAATGCACGCTTAGAAAAGGGAGCGACACTTAAGTGTTAAGACTTCTCATGGAAGGTGGGATGTAAAGGATGTGAAGATATGACATACAGGAAAGGCAATAATGGTCCTCAAAAGCACAACAAAGACATAGCGTTTGTACCCGGCTTCAGATGATGGAAACATCATCAGTGGAAATAGAAAGGAAAGATGAGGGAAGAGAAAAAGCACGTTCTGGAAGAGGAAAATATATTTGAAAAGGCATAGCACAACTGAAGTAAAGGAACATATTTCATATAATTGAATGTAATCGCACCAAAGAAGATAAATGGGACTGATCAGATCTTTTAATGTCACGTGAGACAATTGTGATCTAATCGTTGTTCTTAGAAGAATCCAGAAAATGGCTTTTGCATATATTTGAGTTTTTAGCTGAAATCATTCTACAATAACAACTTCAAGTGACGGACTTATTCAGATTCTTCATTAGAAGGAAATAATGCTGAAAAGCACTCAATGCAATAGATAGCATTTGGTGAAAAGATCAGTTTTCTTGTTAATAGATAGTTAACTGCACTACAATAGCATAATAATTTTGGTCTTAAAAGAGATACACCATAATCTGGGCATAGTAGATCCAACATGTAGTCCCAATACTTAGACGACTAAGGTTGGAAGATGGCCATGAGTTTGAGCTACCCTGCATTTCATAGAAAATACCAGGGCAGCAAGAGCTATGAAGTAAGACCCTGTGCAAAAAAGTAAATAATAAGAAGAAATGATAAAATAAAATGGACTTAAAAGAGAGATGTTTTACTTACTCTCCTCCAAGGGAGACCTAAATTAATTTATTTATTGGTATAAATAAACACTGATATTATGTTCATAGTCTTCTTCACATCTACCAAGTTGCACCTCGAAGATGGCTCATGTAAATAAATGATAGGAGTAGGAAAGGGACATTTTAATTGATCATTTTATTAACTAACAGTGTCAGCAACAATGAATATATTACAATTCTGAGAAATGATAATTCTTATACTAAATATTCTTTGTGTAGTGAGACGATGTATACTCTATAAATGATGTGTATGAGAAATGGCAAATCAAGTGTATATTTAGTGTTAAAAACTGCAGTGTGGAGAAGCATGTTCTAATAAACCAAATAGCGCATGGAAAATAGAACAAGATGAAAGCTAAACTACTGTGGTCATATATAGTTTGACATAATAATCCATAATCATCATTTGAAATTCTATATGGTCAATGGAATGTCTTCTTTTCTAAAATATATCTTTGTTGTTTTAACAAGCATGGAAAATATAGTATAGCAAGACGACTTTTGAGCAGCTGCCTTAGTAGACTCTCCTGTATCTCATCTCCCTCCCCCCACTACACACCCACACCTTGTGACTTCTCAGTGTCTGTTCTGCTTCCATGTCACACTCATCTCTTTGTCCTTCCTCTATCTTTTCTACCCTCTCTAGATTCTTCAGATTGTATCCACAATTGTTCCATACGTATGTGGGTGTGTGCATGTGTGTGGATATACTTACACTGGATTCCACATATAAGAAAGATCTTCCAATTTTTGTCTCTTGGGGTTTTAACCACCTAAATATTGTATTTCCAGATTAATTTATTTTACTGTAAATCTCCCTACTAAAGTTTAGTTTACAGCTGAATGTAATTGCATCATGTATACATACCACATCTTCATTATCAGCTCATCTGCTGAAAGACATAGATAATTTTTATTTATTTGCTATTGTGTATAAAGAAGTAATAAACATGGTTATGGAAGTATTTCTTTGGTAACATATGGAGGCTTTGGGTGTATGTCCAGGGATGGTTGTAGCTCAGTCATATAGTAGTTCTATTTTTATTTTTTGATCAACCCTCCATACTGATATCCATAACGGCTGTACTAGTTTACATACATACCAGAAGTGAATAAGGTTTCATCTTCTCAGCATTTGTTTTCAGATTTATAAATGATAGCCATTATGACTGGAATGAGCATTGGTCATGAAGGTTTTAATTTGTGTATCCCTGGTATCTAGAGATGGTGAATACTTTTAAAAATTCTTGGAGTTGGGGATTTAGCTCATTGGTAGAGCCCTTGCCTAGCAAGTGCAAGGCCTTGGGTTCGGTCCTCAGCTCTGGAAAAAAAAAAAAGTGTTGAAATTTTTCGCCGGGCAGTGGTGGCTCACACCTTTAATCCCAGAACTCGGGAGGCAGAGCCAGGTGGATCTCTGTGAGTTCAAGGCCAGCCTGGTCTACTGTACGCCTTTAACCCCAGCACTCGGGAGGCAGAGCCAGGCAGATTTCTGTAAGTTCAAGGCCAGTCTGGTCTACTGAGAGAGATCCAGGAAAGCCGCAAAGCTACACAGAGAAACCCTGTCTCGGAAAAACTAAAAAAAAAAAAAAAAAAAAAAATTCTTATTAGCTAATTGTATTTCTTCTCCTGAGAATTTTTTATTCATTTCATTTGCTTCTTTGTTGATGGCAGTTTTGTTTTCTTGTTGGATCTTTGCAATTCTTTGTAAATTCTAGATATTAGTCGCTGTGTGAACTACAGCTGGGAGAGATTTCTCTCCAGTTAATTTGTTGTTGACAGTTTCTTTTGCTTTCACATAGTCTCATCTGTTGATTCTGGGCCTGTGTCTTAAACTATTAGAGTTTATTGTTTTCAGAAACTTCTCTTGCCTATAACTATAACTTAGAATGTATTTCCACTTTTCCTTTAGCATTTTCCATTTCAAGTTTTAAATTAAGGTCTGTAATCTACTTCGAATTAATTTTTGTACAAGGTGAAAGACATGAATGAAATTTCATTCCTCTGCAGATGGATATCCAGTGTTGCAAGCACCATACATTAAAAAGCTTTCCTTTTCCCATTGCCTAGTTTTATCACCATTATCAAAAATTAGTTAGCTGTGGCTTTGTCTGTTCATTGCTGAGTACTTTATCCCATTCTGCTATTTGAACTGTCTGTTTAATTCCAGTGCTTAATTTTATAGTTATTTATAATTCTTCTTTCTAAAGAATTACCTTATTGCTTTACTTATTTTGTATTGATTTTATATATTTCAATGATTTATTTTCTTACTTTCTTACTTCTACTAATTTTGAGTTTATTTTTCCTTCTATTTCTGTATAACTGTGATGTTAGACTAAGTTACTTATTTGAAATATTTTCATTTTACAAAATAGTTCATTATAGTAAATTGCCATCTTAATGTCACTTTTACAGGTTAGGTTGTAATGGGTCTTTATTTTCATTTGTTTAAAAAATGTTCAATTTCCTCCTGTTTTCTCCATTGCCTAGTCAAACATTTGCTGTTCAATCGACATGTATTTGTTTGGTTTATAGGGTTTTTTTTGCTATTAATTTTTAGTTTCATCCCATTATAATAAAAATATGTAAGATATGATTCCATTTTTTAATGATGAAATATAGCTTTTGGCCTAAAGCAGTTCATAAAGTATCTCATGTATAGATAAAAGAAGGTATATTTAATAGCTATTCAAGGCAATACTTTTTACGTACCTGTTAAGTTCACTTGATCTCATATAATTTAACTCTGTATTTCCGTGCTCATATTTTGGATGTCGGAAGGTTTATCCCTTTAGATAAATAGAGTATAGAAGAAGTTGAACGTGAGTATTGAAACCTATACATAAGACTAATACTTTTTATTTAATGTAATTTTGGACTTTGGCAGTAAATACATATATACATATATAACTGAATATATGTGTATATATATATATATATATATATATGTCTTCTTGATGAGCTATTTCTTTGATTATTATATAGTCACCTGATTTGTCTTTTCTTCAAGATTTTTTGTAATTTCTATTTTGTCAGATGTGTATAAACATGCATTCTCCTGAAACTTTTGATACTCTATTTGCTTAGACTAATTAGACTGTCATTCCAGTTCTTTAATGTCAATCTATACATCGCTTTGATGTTTAAGTGAGAAGTTCCATAGCACCTCGCTGTTTGTTTAGTGGATTTTGTTGTTCTGGTTTTGTTTGTTTTTCAGCTAGACTATATCATTTAATGGAAGGAGTCACTCTGTTTAGATTTAAATTTTTGTTGAGACATAAAGACCAGTTTAACTTATCTTATTGACTTTTGTGTTTTTTTTATAAAAGCTTTTATAAAAACATATTTTATAAGACATTTTTTAGGTTTTTCTCACATTTGTCTTTGTTGTTCAGTGGTGTTCTGTGTTGATGATGTTTGATCATTGTCTGTTTCTCTATTGTGGATTGACTCTGTAAGTAGGATTTAAACTTTCTGAATCTTTCATGATAACTTGTCCTAATAATTTGCTTTCTTGCTGCTGTGACAAAAAGAATATTAGGAAGGGAATGATTTATTTCATATTATTGGTTCTAGTCTACCATAAAGAAAGTTAAGGCAGGAACTCAGGGATCTGGGGCAGAGATCTGTGAAGAAGGCTCTTTGCTTTCTTGTGCTCCTGCCTGCTCCCTCCCTTATGCTCAGCTGGCATTTTTTGTATAGCCCAAGACCACTTGCAGAGAGGTAGCACAGCCCAGAGTCTACTGGGCCTTCCCATATAAATTAGCAATCAAGAAGATGCCCCACAGGTATGCCACTGCCCAATCTGATGGAAACAATTATTCCTCAATTAGTTTCCTTCTTCCTAGATGGCTCTAGTTTGTGTCAGGCTGACAGTAAATAGCTAACCAATAAAGTATCTATCTTTCACTTCTGCATGTGTCCACATCTGAAGCGTTTTTTGTTAGATTGATCAGGTGACCATGAATCCATCTATTTCCCCTGTCCTTGAAAGATCTTTATTTAAAATTCAATTTTGAAGGATAGCTTTCCTGAGCATGATAATCCTAACTGGCAGCTTTTATTATTGTGGGCTTGACTACCCAAGAATAGGATCCCACGTCTATCTAATTGTGTACATTTGGTGATGAGCTGTCAGATATTTCACAGGAACTTTTATCTTCCTTATTCATTCAGCTGTAGTCCCTGCCAGAAAGCCAGTAGAAGTAGATAATAACTGATGGAAACTGACCAAAATTTTCCTGGGAATCCTTTGGCTTCTTGCACCTACAGGCAGGATGATGGCTGGTGCTGTTCTCTATACCTCTTTAGTTGAAATGACTTTGGGAGCAAGTAACGGGAAAACAAGGCTATCCTTGTATGCTCTCTATACACCAAACTAGATCAAATAAATCATGGGTGGAACTCTTATACAGTGCTGCTCATGACCCCATACCCAACCATACCGAGCTTACTCCTGGTTGGTGATATGCTACAATGTATCACAGTTATTCCCCTACCTATTAGTGAAAGGAGCCTATACAAGTGCTGGGAAGAGTGATGGCTAAAATTCATGTCCAACTCCCTTTAGTCCAGAGATTAGCATAAATCCTCATGATACTGACTTTAGTTCTGATCTCAAAGACTAGTCTTGTTACTTGGTCCTTGAGAGAGATACTCAAGTTTCTTTCCACAATGTAACAGCCAATATCTGAAGTTCAGAGCTATGGTCACCTGCGCAAGATTTTCACATGATCAAGCCGGCCAACATTACATGATAGATGGGGGAAGTACACACCAAACCCCACCTCTAGGTGAAGCACTGTTGACAGCTGATGTCTGTTAGGGGAGAAAGAGTCAGTTTTCTTTTAGGATGTAGTTCCTGGTAGGTTGGCCATACTGAATTGTATAGCCCCACACCCGTGCATATAGGAACAACACAAATTGTACTCAGTGGGTTATTTAAAAAAGAGAGGTGCCGGGCGGTGGTGGCGCACGCCTTTAATCCCAGCACTCGGGAGGCAGAGCCAGGCGGATCTCTGTGAGTTCGAGGCCAGCCTGGGCTACCAAGTGAGTTCCAGGAAAGGCGCAAAGCTACACAGAGAAACCCTGTCTCGAAAAACCAAAAAATAAAATAAAAAAATAAAAATAAAAAAAATAAAAAAGAGAGGTAAGCATATGTATTTATAACGTAACAACAATTAAAGAAAAGGAACCTATTGATTTGAAAGAGATAAAAAGGCAGTGCATGGGAAGGTTTGAAGGAAAAAAATGGAAATGAGAAATTATGTAATTATATTATCAACTTACATGTTTTAAAAACTTAAAAAAAGTGGTAATGACAAAATATTGAGCTAGCTAGTGAGATTTCTTGATATGAAAACAAGGAAGAGTAAAGATTAAGGATATTTTCATGGCAGTCTTCCATTCTTTAGGATAAAATTGGATCACTAGCTCATGAAGAGTTATCTGCTATCTCATATTTCTTAAACCATGGTACTATCGACTTCCTAACCATTTTGATATTTATATGTAACAGTCAACGTAATATGTTGTATGCATCTATTCATTTTCTATTGTATACTTCAATCTTGAGTTTAGTTAAGTATTCTAAATTCACAATAAAGTATATATTCAAAGAAAAAAACGACAGGAACCTAGGTTGTGAAGTGGGGTTTTGGATATGTATCTAGAAGTTATTAGAGAAAGAATTTAGAGTGAATATAATCAAAATACATGCATAGTATGGCTGTGTAAAATTCTTGAAGAATTAATAAAAATATTATCCCCTCAAAAGTAAGCATTATAACATTGTTTCTGCAATAATATGTTTTTATAGAGAGGTAAAATGTTGCTATAAAGGGAGGGAGAAATATAGTGGACCGAGAAACACTTATTGGCATATACAGTGTACTCATTGCTTAACATATTCTATCTCAATCCTATATTCTATAGTATCAGTCCATCAACAGATAAACAATCAGATACTACATTGAAGTAAATAACTCAAAGCCAGGTATATGACACAGGAAAAGAAAAATTAGTTGTTACAATTTTAAAAGAAATGCAATAATTACATGACAGAGAGATATTGTTGATTAGTGGGTTGATTGCTTTTGTTTTCTTTATTGGTTTACACTCAACAGTTCTTTGTTACTGTAACAAGCCCCTAGACCTTAGCACACAGACCTTGGCACAACTGATATCATGATGGAAGTACCATTTAGAGTTTTAGAACCCAGCACACAAACAGCAACACTTGCCAAAAGGAGAACAAAGACCTAATCCATCAAAATCCTTAGCTTTTGAAAGTCCCTAAATATACTTATCTTGCTTTTTTTGGCTTCTGTAGGTCTGCTTCTGGCGAACTTTACTTGCTAATTGGGGTGTATCTACCCTGAACGTGAGTTTGTGCTTAAAAGCCCAATCCTAGCACTCAGGAGGCAGAGGCAGGTGGATCTCTGTAAGTTTGAGGTCAGCCTGATCAACAGAGTGAATTCCAGGAAAGCCAGGGCTGCACAGAAAACTGTGTTTGAAAAATAAAATAAAATAAAAAATAAAAAAGCCTACCCTGAGAAAGGCTCAGGGCTACATGGGGTCCCTGTGTAATGGCCAGTTGGATAGTAAAGACATCCTATTGGCTTAATCCTGTGTCTGGGTAGTCTTCTCTGGTGCTACTTCACACATTTACATTTCTTGATGTTAAATGAAATGTCCAGAAATCAGTTATAAATATTTTATCGGAAAGCAGAGTTTAATTTTATCTCAATTACCTTTATTTTGAACTTTTCAAATCAAAATAACAAATTTAAAAATGAATATCTACAAATGTGTTAGTAACTTAGGGGATAAACTTGCTTGTATGTTAATCTACACAGTGAAACTGATTATATTTGGAATATCTTCAGATTTATTAGAATGTGAAGTGTGAATTTTGAAAGTTAAAGTAGATGGTCACAGGAAATCATTCACGATGTTGCTACCCATCTTTAAAAAACCATGAAGATAGTGGCAGTTCATGAAATATTTATTCATGAAAATAAGCATTTAGTTCAGAATTGGGTTCTTCCAGATGTATGTCCAAGTGAAAAAAGGTATATGTTTGAGTTTGTACATAAATATTCAATGATCATCATTAAAGGATGGGTAGAGATGCCCTGTTATGGTTTTTAATAAGTGCATGAACAAAAAATTGATATCTTGCCCACTTGACTTTCTGGAAGTTACAGTTTTGGAACAGATTCTCAGTTTCAATACGAAATTCTTGGGACTAAGTCCCAGAAAGATATACAATCATTTTCAGGCTCCTTTTTGTTGTTGTTAGATAACTATAAACCTATTTCAGAAAGACTAGGAACATAAAATACAAACAATTGCTGTCATATATTGGTTAGATCAGAGAAAGCTTCTAAGTCTGTTTCATTGTTGCATGTAGCTTTTTTGGCTGTGCAGAATAAGAATAGCAGCACCTACATAATCCAAGATCCCCATGGGATGAACTGAAACAGAGAATTGGCTGTCAATAATCACACCTGACCCAGTCTTCCAGGTACTTGGCATCTGTAAGATGTCAAACTTTCTTGGCACTGAGTAACGATAAGCTGTTAAACTTGCGTTTTGGGGTAGGAATACATATCCAGGAGAAACTATTCAGGAGAAAGTTTAAACTTAAAAAAAAAAAAACCCACCTGTTATCTGCATCTTTAGCAAAATCAGTTCATTTTTTAATCGGTAAGAAGTTGTCTGGCTGTATTTTACTCCCCTCTGCTATTGGCTTCACCCAATCCCATCTATGAAACTCTAGGAAAAGCATTGCTTACTGAAGCTAGAGTCTCTCAGAAGATACCATAGCAACTGCAACTGCTGATGGCATCTTATAAATTCTTTGATTTTAGCCATTCATGCACTCTTCTTGTGCTTTTTGTAAGTCAACAACAATCCTGCATGTGTAATCAAAGGATTGGCAAAGCTGGGATTAGTATAAGGCTTGCTTCAGATGAAGGCCAGTCCTTTCAAATAATACTCACTGACACGGCATGCTGGTTCATTTTATTACATGTCTGTGAGAAAACTTCTTTTTATTTCCTAATAAAATAATCCTCCCCTTTTAAAAAAGATTTATTCCATTTCTTAGTGGTGTGTATGTTTGTTTGTGTGTGTGTGTGTGTGTGTGTGTGTGTGTGTGTGTGTGTATGTGTGTGTGTACAAAGGTGCCCAAAGTGTCTGGAATAGGTTATGAGGCTTTGGAGCTGTAGTTATGGGTAGCTGTGAGTTGTTCAAAGTGTGCTGAGAATCAAACCGGAGTCCCTTGCAAGTGCTGCATGTTTTCTCAAGATGTCTCTGAGACATCTGTCCAGCACAGCCCCCATCTCTCTTTTCATGAAATATTTTTCTTTATTTTATTTTTATTATTATTATTTTTTTTTTTTTTTTGGTTTCTCGAGACAAGTTTCTCAGTGTAGTTTTGGAGCTTGTCCTGAAACTCACTCTGTAGACCAGGCTGGCCTTGACCTCACAGAGATCTGCCTGCCTTTGCCTCCCAAGTGCTGGGATTAAAGACGTGAGCCACCACTGTCTGGCAAATTTATTGAGAATGTATGCTACAGCACGTGTGTGTAGGTCTGAAGAAAACTCACAGAGTTAATTTATTTCTTCCATATGGGTCCCAAGAAACAATCTCAGGTCAGGAGATTTGATGGAATGTGTCTTTGCCCACGGAGACATCTTACATTTCTTGACACTGACATTTAGAAATGCTACAAGTTTTCTGCTCTATAAACAATGATTACTTTGTACACTTTGATTACCTGAAGTATTAATTGACTTTCAGTTTATTCTTTCAATAAATGAGTACATTAACAAACACATGTAACATAATATTTTCTACGGCCAACAAAACATTTCTGGTAAAACAATATTTTATCTTTGACAGAATGCATCAGAAAGTCAGGAGTTAATGATCAAAGATGCATATCTATAGAGAATGCAAAAATAAAAATCTCAAAGACTCTGAGATTATCATTTGTTCTACAATGAAAAAAAAAGCATTACTATGAGGAATATAAACTACATGACATAGGTCTTTTTATTAGTACTGATTGTAGGGTTCATCAGACCTCAGTATTTCTAAATTGCTGCATGAAGGGTAAGCGGGTACTATTATGTAGCTAGAGTTTTCCTGGTCCTGCCTGGCCCACAGTCAGGACAAATCTGTCTTACCCGTCAGTCCCGCAGCTGCTCAGACCCAATCAAGTAAACACACAGAGACTTACATTGCTTACAAACTGTATGGCTGTGGCAGGCTTCTTGTTATCTAGTTCTTATATCTTAAATTAACCCATTTCTATTAATCTATAAGTTACCACGTGGCTCGTGGCTTACTGGTATCTTAACATCTTATCATGGCAGCGTCTGGCAGCATCTCTTTGCCTCAGCCTTCCACTTCCCAGAATTCTCTTCTCTGCTTGTCCCACCTATACTTCCTGCCTAGCGACCGGCCAATCAGCATTTTGTTTATACAGAGCGATATCCACAGCACTGTTACTTTTTAAGGTATGAAATAATCATTTACTAATTTATCAATATTGTCTCAAGTTAGTACTATCAAAAATATCTATACAGTTTTATTACATTCAAAGCAGAAGAGTCTCACTGTAGAAGGTACTTTCTCATTTAGAAATATCATATATTTTGTAGTGGTATGTCAATTACATGTAAAACAGTTTTATTTACTGAACTGTTTATTATATTTGAGACTATGTGCTATAATTTGGGGAAGTTTTTTAATACTTCAAATTAACATACTCTTGTTACAAATAAATTCTTGTTTCACTACAGGTTGAAAAATGTTATATGATTTGAAAAAGGAAATATTACTCATTCATGTGCATGCAGAGATATCCAATTGTATATTATATTTTTACATTCCAGAATTTACTGTCTTCATGCACTTACTTTAGTTTTAATAAAATTAATCATACTTCATATATTGTTTACCACAATTTATCTAAAGGATATAATATTCTTATATTTTGATTCAATACTATATTTTCTATTACACCATTATAAATATAGCATATCCTCTAAAGAATTTTGCTCATTCATAGCTCTGTGCTACAATTTATACATTATTTATGTTTTTCACTATTACAAATAGTATTGTAGGAATCATTTTGTATCAAAATACTTGTATGTACCTTCGTTGATTTCCTAGGCTTACCACTAAAAGTGGAGTTGCTAAGTATTGTACTCATATGTGCCACATATTCATGATAAAGTACTTCACAAGTGATATTTCCAAGGATAGGGTGTAATTATCATTTTATATTAAATATGAGACAATAAAGGACTACTTAATTTAAATAACTTCCCTAGGGCTGCACAGCTATTTGTAGGGGCATCAATGTGTATTCTATACCATACTCAATGAATGTGTATGTAGCTTGAGTTTTCCTGCCTGGCCCACAGTCAGGACAAATCTCTCTCACCCGCCAGTCCCACAGTTGTTCAGACTCAACCAAGTAAACACAGAGACTTATATTGCTTACAAACTGTATGGCCATGGCAGGCTTCTTGCTAACTGTTCTTATATCTTAAATTAATCCATTTCTATAAATCTATACCTTGCCACGTGGCTCGTGGCTTACCAGCATCTTCACATGCTGCTTGTCATGGCGGCGGCTGGCAGTGTCTCTGACTCAGCCTTCCACTTCCCAGAATTCTCTCCTCCTTGTCCCACCTATACTTCCTGCCTGGCTACTGGCCAATCAGTGTTTTATTTACTAACCAATCAGAGCAACACATTTGCCATACAGAATATCCCACAGCATGTGTATATCCCTTTTTAAATAGATTAATAGAGTTAAAGTGTTCTTAAGTCACACAAGTATAGTTGATTCTGATTCCAATGGATGAATAATTTCTTCCTAAGAACTTTGCATTGATTCTTCAAAAAATCCACAAATTTTTATATGCCCCAATTTTAATACTACCAATTTCCTAGAAAAGGGTGAGTGAATCAGTGGATTTGCTATACCTTTGTCACTCCCTATTTAACTAGGAATTAAAAGATAAGTTTCTTCATGTTACTATAAAATCTACTTCCAATTGTGAGGACTGCTGCATGGTGTAGATTGACAAGTCTGACAGACATGTTTTTCTGTGTATCTCTGTGTATATTTTGTGTGAATTCAGTCTGATGATATACTGTGTGCTCCTTCCTTTCAGTTTTCTTAGTTGCTCAATGGAAGTGAAAGGAATACCCAGAAGACATATATTGTAATAAATTTGTCTCATTAACTTTGGATTCCTGGAAAAGTTTACTTTTGGAAAGAATATAAAAGGGACCATATCAATCTAGCTTTGTGTGATTTGCCATCTATACCGGAAAGCCCCTGTACAGCATAAACATCATGCAGCTGAAGCAACACAAGACGGATATTAATATACACATTTGAGTCATCTCCTTGGATCTAGAGGCACAGCCTTATCCATTAGCCTGGTGTGACTTGAAATTCTTTCAGAATGTATCATTGGTAAAACGGATTAATTAGGCATCCTGGTATCAGCCAATTAGAGCACTGAATGTTAATAACATTTTATAATAACAAAATATTTACTTTTGTCCTATGTGAAATTGCTTAACAAGAACATCAAAGTTTTTATAGCTGAAAAGAAGAAAAGTAAAATGTGTGTTGTTGTGGAGTAAATGGCACAGGTTTAGGTTTTCAAAAAGATAACTCTTCATGAAGCAAAACAATTCCACCTAGTAAATATGTATGCATTTGATACTGCATATCTGGAGAAAATAGGTCTATACCTCATCCTTAGTGTACAATTTGGTTTTCGACTGTGAATGAGCCTGTGTGCATGCTAACTTAGATTCATGTGCCATTTTAGAGACTGGAATATTGCAGAATGATAGTTGCAATTTTTAAAAGCAATAAACATTTTTTTTCCATAAAGAATTTTGGAGATTTTAAACATTTGACTGAATTTGAGTTTCTCTGAGGTTTTTGTTGTGTCACTTGAATATGTATGCTTCACCATCTACTAAATAAAACTGAGAACACTGAAAGTGTATTAGTTAGCACTTTTTTTCATTTTGGGCAATTAAATGATACATTTCATGGGAGGTTTTTGGAAGAGCAAAAGTTAAACCATGAATTAGTTGGTTATTTTGCTTCATAATTATGTGAGAAATATTCAAATTACAAAAAAAGTAAGAATTTGGAGTCAATAAATGCATAACACACTGTGACACTTTTTCATCCACAAATTAAAAAAAAAAAAAAACTAATGAAACAAAACCTTTCTTTTTTGGTAAATCCATACGCTAAAGTATAACTTCAGATTGTAGTTTACTCTGGCTAACCAACTCTATCTTAGTTCTTTGGAACTAAGCGAGTACTTTACACAATATTGATGCTCAATGCAAAAATAAGCCAGATCAATGTCAATTGTATGATCAACGCCATTACTGCTCAACTCTGGTCTTCAGATTGTTGATTTGCCTATTCCTTAGCTGCTCAATGTTGGCTAATAGTTCATAGCCGTTCCTCTCCTCTGTGTGTTGTCCTCAGATGATAAGAACTTATGAGCGTGGATATGCCTGGGGAATTTAGCTCCTGTTCTTCCCCAGAGCCAGCCTGTGAAAATGAGCTACTTCCAAGGGGAGAGAAAATGTGAGCCCTTGTTTCACGTAGGGCCACATGACTGGTCGCATGCATATATCAGGATTCCCTAAGATACAAGAGTGAAAGCAGACTACTGCTGTATCCCCGGGCCCCCTAAATTTTCTCTGGTTTCTGTCATTTGTTCTTGGACCTTTTAGGACCCCTTCTTTAGCACTAATACGCATAGGAATACATTATTCAGATTTTGTTTACAGTGAATCTGAACTAAGGCAGTTTGGGGAAAATATTTGAATCAGTTGGCATTGAAATTACTTTTTCTATTTTCTTTTCAAAATGGTCTTTCTGTATCAACCAGACTGGGCTCAGGTTCATGTTCTCCCAGCCTCAGCTTCCTATGGAGATAAGTTAGAGATGACTAGTACCTTCTTATTCTTAAACAGAGTTTAAGAGGCTCAGATGATTTTTCACATTCATTTATAGTGAGACTCTTTTTTAATGGGTTCAGAGTATAGGTTGATTTTTTTCTACTTCTAGTCTACATTTAAAATGCATGTCCTGGCCAATATAAAGTAAAAATGAAATTGCTTACAAAATATTGTTTCAAAAAAGATACATGTTTCTGTTTCAAATAAAGCTTATTCATTCTCCACCTGGGAGGAAGGAAAGATTCCATAGAACATTCCGTTTAGTAGATAGCATCAACAAGGAGGGTGAAGAAAACCCAAACTGTTTTAAGCATGCTGGTTTGTCTCAGTGTTTTTCTCTGCTTAAATAATATTGACGGTTGTTCTTATTGAAGAGGAAATAAGTATGTGCTTGGAGCTGCACAGACAGCCATTCATCATTCATGCAAAAGACAGAATGCCCATGCCAGCACACGGAAGCCAACAGCAGCTACAGTAGCAGAAAATCAATCGACTGTATTAGAAAACGCAGAGGCTAATCAGAGCCCGATCTGCAGGCATGATGCACTCTAAAAGAAGTATTGCTTTAGGACATAACTCAATTCTCTGAGCACCACAGACTGCAGCTTAATTCAAGCATTTAAGGGGGAAATAGGGATCTTTAAAATATACATTTTGCTCTTTATTGCCTCCCAAAGAAGCTTCAGTGCAGTACTGTAATGAATAATGATAACATACATTCTTAAAAACTGATGTTAGCTTGGTCATTATGCCCAAATAGAATGAGTGCCCCTGCTGTGTGAAGCAATGAGATGTCATTAGTAAGCAGTGTTTCTGCTAAAAGAGGGATGCATATTGTTACTTGTTAAACATACTGTTAATATCCGTGAAGGTAAATGACAATTGGTGCTTTGCCTTCATTGGCAGTTGATTCTGGCAGCATATTTAAGTTGACAGTAGTCTGCTCTTCACCATCATTGGCAGTTGATTCAGAAAGCATGTTTAAGTTTCTCCTGAACTCTAACTGTACATAAGTAATTCGGATTACTTAAGAAATCATTTTTTTTCTTGTGAGAAATTTGGAGCAAGTTGGAATGACATTGTCTAATAAAAATGCATTTTATGGTACGTTTCTCAAAAATTTGGGCTATAGCAATACTTGAGTATCTTGCACTGGTCTAGTTTTGCCCTTGGGATCTTTGGAATGCTTCAAATTGCAGTTTTTAAAACTTTTCTCTAGAACAAGTTGTACATATTCCTAAGGATTTTTGCAGTTGAAAAATGCAGAACTTACAAAAAAACTGCATCATAAATATAAGTATATTATAAGATCATATCTACCTTTTGTTCAATTTGTATATATTATTAACAGTTTTAGGTCATCCACATGTCTTCAAGAACAGATTAGTTGTTTTGAGAAATTTTTCATATTTCAACATGATTCCTAATTTCACGTAAACATTAAAGGGAAATGTGTGTTCTCAGTATTCCTCTGGTTTTATCTCAGTAAGGTTAATAACTTGAATTTAGATATTGCATAAACAATACACTTAATGTAATAGATGAGATGTCAAGGTCAATTTGCTTCTCATAATCCCAGCAAAATGAAAGTAACATCATGAAAAATGAAGCCCTGCTTGGAAACAAAAGCTAATTAAGATTTTTTTTGCAATGCCCCAGAGAGAGAAACGTACAGAGAGTAGTCACAGTTGGTTTAAGATTGGCAGCTCTGCTGGATGCGACAGCACATTGAGCTCATCCCACGCAGACCCAACCCAGCATCTGGGATGATAATTATAAGACTTAGAATACTTCTTGGAAAATTTCCATGTATTAGAGTGCTTACAAGAAGCTTGCCTTCTGGAGTTACAATAGTTACACACCTCACTAAATGCTTTATCAATATTTATTTATCACTTCAGAGCTTTCAAAACAAAAAAGAAAGCATTGTGGCTTTAAAAGAATAGTATTTTTAAACATATAAATATTTTGATTTACTTTAAAAAACAAATGTTATGATTTATAATGCCAATCTAGGTATTACTTCTGTAAAATAACAGTGAACAAATGTTCATAAGTGAAATTAATAAAATTGTCTAATATTAACATAAAATTTTAAAACAATTTAGTTGTTCATAATTTTAAGATGTGTTATATATATTTAAATTATTTTTTCAGACATGTTTATATGGATGGAATACATATATAATCTATTCATTCAGAAACTATATTTGATAAGACATTTCCGTAATTAGGCTGAATTGGATAGTTTTAAACTCATGATCACCATGATATCTCTAGCTAAACTCAAGATTTCATGAAATAAAACAAAAGACATGAGCACTTAAAAGGGGTTTGCATGAGGGTAGGATAATTGAAAGTTAGGATAAAGATAAGAAAGGGTGGCACTAAGTTATCTAATGTATTCTATACAAGTATTAAATTGTCAAACAATCCATCAATTTAAAAAAAAAAAAAAAAACAACTAACTTGTTGTGTCAATCAATAGTTTCCTGGGAAAATTTTGATATACACTGATAGTTGCTTGATGTTTCCTCCTGTATCAAGAAATCATGTAAAGAAAATGCTACTAATCATGAATGGTGCACATGAGTCAGGAGATGTGGTTTCTATTACCAAGGTCATGAAAATACAAAAATTTGTGATTGATTAAGTTTAGAATAAATGATTTGTCATAGGAGCAGCTGCTTCTCACCCAACTGTTGTCAATACATTACATTGTCCTTTGAAAGTAAAGCGTTAGATTTTATGCCTTATAGTCTACTAACCAGTCTTAGAATATTATGTTTTAGATTTATTTATTCTAGTGTATGTACATGAGTGTTTTACCTGCTGATATGTATGTGCACCACTTGTTGCCTGGTGACCACGCAGATCAGTAAAAGATATGGAATAGCTAGAACTGGAGTTACAGATACTTTTGAGCCAGTTTATGGGGCCTGGGAACCAAACTCTGGTCCTCTTCAAGAGCACCCATCAGGCTTCCTGCTGAGCCATCTCTCAGCCTCGTGTACTTTTTGTGATTCACATTTGATCAACATGGATTATTGGTACGAAGAATTTCCTAGTCTGGACACGTCTGATTTAGATGCATTTTTAACTCTAGCTGTCTGTCTAAACCCTTTTTTTTCTGTATTTCAGTAATTTGACAGCTGGAGAGAGAAGCATAATCTGACATTAATGCTAGTAACAGGAGCAGTTTAGGAGGGACACTGTTGGTTTGAATAAGGATGCTGCCACCATGGCTTCACATATTTGCATGCTTAGCCCCCAGCTGATGAACTGTTTGGAAGCGAATAGGAGCTGTAGCCTTTTTTCAGGATCTGTGGCCCTGTTGGAGGAGGTGTGTCACTGCCGGTGGGCTTTGAGAAAAGTCCATGGCAGGCCCAGTGTTTCTTTCTGCCTGCCGCCTTCAGATGGGGTGTAAGGCTGTCAGCTATTTCCCCAGCACCATGTTGCCTGCCTTCTGTCAAGCTCCCTACCGTAATGTAATGGTTAACCCCCTGAAAACGTAAGCAAGGCCACAATTAAACACTTTCTTTCGGAGTGTTGCTTTTGGTCACAGCAGTAGAACAATAACTAAGACTAGTTGGTACCAGAACTGGGAATTTCAGAGACAGGCTGACCATTGGAAAAATAATTCCATATCCTTTGGAGGACTATGGAAGACTTTGAACTGGAATATTGGTTGAATGTTTGGCCATCTTAGTAAGAGCATAGGAGAAGGTAGTGTTGACAGTGGTTTATGCTATGGAGACCCAGACCAAGAGTATTCAGAGGGGAACAATATTAATATTAACAGCTGGGCTACAGGCAATTCTTGTGATATTTTGGCAAGGGACATGGTTGCATTTTGTTTGAAAAATCTACCTGAGTTAAAATGAAGAGTTTTATGTTAATATCCTTGGTAGAGGAAGTGTCAAGCTTAGTATTGACAATGTCATATGGTTATTAGTGATCATTCTTAGGTAAATCTACAATGAAAAGGAGCTGGAAAAGGAAAAAATGAAAAATGGACAGTCTGAGGAGAAAAGAAAGTACCGAAAATTTGCTGAAGGAGATAAAACGTTTAAAGAAAGACACAATTCAAAATGCAACAAAGGGAGTGAGTGGTACCTTCAGGGCAAGACTCCCATGGAGCTATGTTTTCAAGTTGTGAATAGAAATGAAAAGAAAGCTTCAGGCTCAAATGAAAGCATCAACAAGGGAAAGCTGAAGCAAAGGCGAGTCAGAAAGGGGCCCAGGTTCCAGCCCCAGGAAGCACAAGAACATGGCAGCTTCAGCCATGTGGTTCTGAATTTAGAGTCAAGAGGGGTACAGGAAAGAGTTCTAACATCTTCCTCTGTGTTTAAGGAAAGCTGCTGAGGTCAGGCATTTATTTGGCAGAGCAGTCCCTGCGTGGAGGTCCAGAGAGGCCATTGCCGGAAGCTGTGAAGATGAAACCTGAGTTGCATTGAAAGTGTCAGAGACATCAGAGTCCTGGGATATCTGCTAAGAAGAGCTGATAACAGGGTGTAGAAATATATAAAACTAGAAAAGTGAGTTGCAATCGACAAAGCTGAAGGAGTTGGCAATCTGAAGAGTGCTTTAACACCTGACTTGGAGATGCTGAATTTGGAGTTTGCTCAGCTGGTTTTCCCTCTTGCCTTGGTCCACTATTTTCTCACTATGCTCACTTTCTTCCTTTTGGAATGGTAATAAATTAAATATGCTGTGCCATTGTATATTGGAAATTTGTAGTCTGGTTTTGTTTTTGTTGTTGTTGTTTTTCTTTTGGTTTTATGTAGAGTTACAGTTAGAGATTGCCTGGAATCTCAGAAGAGACTTCAGACTTTTATGCAAAGATCCACAGCCAAGTACTGGGTGGAGCTCCTCAAGTCCAGTTGAAGACAGGGAGGAGGGATTATATGAGCCAGAAGAGTCAAGATTATGATGGGAAAAACCACAGAGACAGCTGACCCAAACTAGTGGGAGCTCAGGAACTCTGGACTGACAGCTGGGGAACCTGCATGAGACCAAACTAGGCCCTCTGAATGTGCATGACAATTGTGTGACTTGATCTGTTTGTGGGGCCCCTGGCAGTGGGACCAGGACTTATCCTGGGTGTATGAACTGGCTTTTTGGAGCCCATTCCCTATGGTGGGGTACCCTGCTCAGCCTTGATGCAGGGGGGAGGGGCTTGGCCCTGCCTCTACTTGGTATGCCAGACATTGTTGACTCCCCAAGAGAGGCCTTACCCCTCTGAGGAGAGGATGGGAAATGGGGTAGGGGGAGGTGGGGGAGCGTGAGAAGGGGAGGAAAGAGAACTGTGGTTAGTATGTAAAATTAAAAAAAAAAGAATGAAAGATTATAGGGACATTTGAAGTTGGACTGAATGCATTTGACATTATGATATGGTTATAAACCTATAGGGGCCAGTGAGTGCAATACGGTAGTTTGAATGTGAATTCCACCTATAAGCTCACATATTTGCATGCTTAATCCTGAGTTAATGAACTTTCTGGAAAGAATTCGGAGGTGTGGACTTGTTAGAGGAAGTGTGTCACTGGGAGCCAGCTTTGATATTTCAAAAGTCTCTCTCCCCACTTGCTGCCTGCAAATCAGCATGTCAAAACCTCTCAGCCACTTCTCCAGTATCATGTTTTCCTGCCTGCTGCCAAGCTTCCTGCCATAATGACAATGAACTCACTTTCTGAAAGTGTTAGTAAGACATTCAATGTCTCTTTTATGAGAGTTGCCTTGTTCATGGTGTCTCTTCACAGGACAGTAATGAAGACAGATACCATAGATGGGACTGATTTTCAAATTGATCTAAGTTTTGTGTCACTTCTCTAACATGACTAGATTTGAAGTCACTAATGACCCTCACTACCAATAAGACACTGATCATCCACAATATGAAGTGGTAACAAAGACATATCAAATATCACATTTGAATAAACTTAATCATAAATATGGAAGAGAAGTTGCGATTAATGTTGTATTTGATGCAGCAGAATAGTCAAAGTGAGAACTATAAAACATTGGTTATTCATTTTTTTGTTTATTGCCTTTTCAGAAAACATTTTATACAATTTTGATGATATTCTTCACCTCCTCTAAGTTCTCCTAGGTCCTCCCCAATTATTCTTTCTCTCTCTGCTTAATGTTTAAAATTCAAACAAATAAATGGACAAAAATCCAAAAAGACAAAAAAAAAGCTACACAGAAAAAATCCTGGAGTCTGTTTTGTACTGCCCACCTCCTCTCAGCATTTTGCCCTGGCGTGTAGTTAATACACTGTATGTCTCTCTATTGGAGAAAATTGGTCTTCTTTTTCTAAATTGGTATCAGTTGCAAATAGCTTCTTGTTTAGAAGTGGGACTTTGTACCCACACCTTCTTCTCCATGCTGAAGCTTAGTCTGGCTTTTTCCTAGCAATGAAAGGAAGTCATGGAGATGAAGGGAGGGAGATATTCTCAGGATTTCAAAATCTTGTCTTATCTTGACCATTAATGATCTGAAAGCTTAGCTGCTGACCTATAAAGAATCCTTAACTTTTGTACACACAAGGTAGAGATACTGGAAAGCAGACTCAGAATCTCATTTCCTGAATAGACAGAGTATAATATAAATTGAACTCCTTGTCTCCCCTTGGCTCTAGTAATTAATGGAACTCAGGAAATTCATGTGTGATATATGGGCACATCTTCAAAGCTATTGAAATATCAAGTCCTTAAATTACACTGAGCCATCTTTGTCATTAGCTTTATTTTATCTACATAACCAAAAGATATTCCTTTGATATTTTCCTTACAAGTCATCATTGTTTCCACTAAAGAGAGATCCCAACTAAGCTTGTGCAGATGCATTTTCTTTGGGCCACCAGCTTGCAAAAAATGACATGGAGACTTATCATTAATTATGAAAGCTTGGCCTTAGCTTAGCCTTGTTCCTAACTAGTTCTTATAACTTAAATTAACCTATATCTTTTAATCTATGTTCTTTTACATAGCTTGGTTACCTTTACACTTTACTGTCCATCCTGCTTCCTTTCCATGTGGCTAGCAACTCCTTTCTTCTTCCCACAGCTCTCTGTCCCTAGAAGTCCCGCCTAAACTCTTCCTGCCTGGCTAATGGCCATTCAGCTCTTTATTAAACCAATGACAGTGACACATCTTCACACAGTGTAAAGGAATATTCCACAACAAGCTTTGCTGTTTGAAGGCATATAACTAGGCTATATTTTTAGCAGTGATATATTAAGTGCAATGTATGCAAAGGTGTCCTACATGGATAACAACTGCGTGATTATATTCATTGTATGTAGATGTAAAGATGGATAGTATACAGGGGGATAGACTGTGGAACAGTGATGAATGCAAAACAAAATTGTTGAAACACGCTTGCCAAGCAGAGATTATTTAATCTACGTGTTGATCATAGAATCAAGTCTGTGTCATAAAAGCCCTGTATACATTTGTGGGGTTCTTTGTTTGTTATAATAAAAAGCAGGAAAAAAATCTTAAATGTGGCCACATTGGAAAGAGGAACAAAGACATCTAGCAATCCTTGCAAGGCCATCTTCAGCATCCTGACATGAAGGTAAATATATAAGCATAAGGCAACATATATGAATAAATAATAAGCTTGGTCTCATTGCTGACCTATCATTGCTTCAACTCTTGTCTCTCCTGAGTGAGGTTCCTGGAGAAAAATCCAATTCCCTATGTTGCCTTGTTCCAATGATCTAAGTAGCCAGAGTAAATGTCTTTTAGAAAATTGTCGTGACTTATAGACTTGTTGATGACATTTCAACATCTTTAACAACTCTATCTCAGGGTTTAATACTTTTGTGTCAAAAAAAATGATAAGCAGAATGCAAGTAAGAACAAAGACTAGAACATACCCAATTAATAACAGGGAATTTTTCATAAGAACCATTTCCCCATGCCCTCTTGGCCTCCATTATTTTGGAAGGGCAGGCACAAGAAATTCCTTTTTCTTGTTACATTGAGACAGAGTCCCATTATGAAGCCTAGGCCTGGCTTTTGGTATTGCTTTTAGTTGCTTGGTTAAATAGCAGCATTATTTGTAATAACCTAAAACTAGAAACAACCTAGATACCCTTCAACCAAAGAATGGATAAAGAAAATGTGGTACATGTACACAATGGAGTACTACTCGGCAGTATAAAACAATGACATCATGAAATTTTCAGGCAAATGAATGGAACTAGAAAATATCAATCTGAGTGAGGTAACTCAGACTCAGAAAGACATATGTGGTATGTGCTCACTCATAAGTGGATACTTGATATAAAGCAATGGATAACCAGACTCCAAGTCACAGCTCCAGAGAAAATAGCTAACAAGGAGGACCCTAAGAGGAACATGGAGATTACCCTGGAAAGGGGAAATAGATGAGATCTCCTGAGTAAACTGCAGGGGAGGGGTTGGGTGTGGGGGGGTGGAGCAATAGAGGGAATGGGATGGAAGATGAGAACATAAGAGGACAGGGACAGAGTAAAAGAGCAATGAAAGAGATACCATAATAGAGGGAGACATCATGGTGATAGGGAGAAACCAGGTGCTAGGGAAGTTCCTAGGAATCCACAAGGATAACTCAAGCTTAGACTACTCTCAATAGTGGAGAGGGTGCCTGAGCTGGCTTATCCCAGTAATAAGATCAGTGAATACCCTAACTGTCACATAGAGCCACCGTCCAGTAACTGATGGAAGCAGATGCAGAGATCCACAGCCAAACACCAGGCCAAGCTCCAGGAGTCCAGGAGAAGAGAGGGGAGAGGGATTTTATGAGCAAAGGGCATCAAGATCATGATGGGGAAATCTACAGAGACAACCTAACCAAGCTAGTGGGAACTCATGAACAGTCGTGGAGCCTCCATGAGACTAGACTAGGCCCTCTGCATAAGTGAAACAGTTGTGTAGCTTGGTCTGTTTAAGGGGCCCCTGGCAGTAGGATCAGGATCCATCCCTTGTGCATGAGCTGGCTTTTTGGAGCCATTACCTATGGTGGGACATGCTGCCTAGTCTTAATGCATGAGAAGGGCTTTGACCTGCCTCAACTGAATGTACCAGGCTTTGCTGACTCACCTTGGGAGGCCTTACCTTTTTGAAGGAGGGAATAGGGGGTGGATAGGGGGTTGCTGGAGGAGGGAAGAGGGGGATCTGTGGTTGGTATGTAAAATGAATAAAAAATATTTAATAAAGAAAAATAAAATATGATCCTAAATGTGACTCAACTAAAGTTAAAAATTTAAAAACATTAGTATACTATAAAGGGAAATATTCAAAAAGCTTAGAGAAATTCAAATGATAAAATAGATTATCATATAAAGACCTGCTCATCTCACCTAGAATAGCCCTTAGTGTACAACTTTCACTATAGAACCATATCATCCTTAAGTCTCTATTATCACTCTTCTGCATAGGTAAAAAACTAAAGTACAAAATGCTTTCATTTAACTCACAAACCTAATGTAAAGAACATAAGAGATTATGGGGTAGCAGAGACTAACTGGTGGAACTAGTTATTAAAGACAAGATAAGTGTTGTTTGTAGCTGGAGTTTTTTCCAATCCCCACCCCCCACCCAGCCCCGCAGCCACTCAGACCCAAATAAACAAACAGAGGCTTATATTAATTAAAACTGTATGTCCTAATGGCTAAGGCTTCTTGCTAGCTAGATCTTACACCTTAAATTAACCCATTTCTACAAATCTATACCTTGCCACGTGGGTTGTGGCTTACTGGTATCTTTACATCTTGCTTCCTCTGTGTGTGGCTGGTGACTCCTGACTCAGCCTTCCTCTTCCCAGAATTCTCCTCTCTGCTTATCCCGCCTATACTATACTTCCTGCCTGGCTACTGGCCAATCAGCGTTTTATTTATCAACCAAATCAGAGCAATACATTCACAGCATACAGGGATATCTACAGCAGTTGTTGCCTTAGTAGGAAGCAGAGCCAACCAATAATCTAGTTATTTGACTAACAGAGGTTGGTAGCCTTGGGCAACTGGTAGGAGCCATGTGACTTCTTCAGGGGACAAGACTTGAAAATAGCAAGAACAACTCTCTTTGTGGCAAGACCTTGGTGACCCTAACCCACTTGGCAAAGACCTGTGGATAGTTCCCTGCATGATTCTGGGCATGACCCCAGGAGCGTATTGCTACATGCTCTCCTTGTTTTCACTTGTTTTCCATACTGCTGACCTGAATGAGTAACAGTAGGTCATGAAGTTTACTATTATATATTTGTATAACTTTTCTGGAGAGGATGATTTTAACCATGAGGGTCTTTAAGAAATGTTAACAAATAGATGCTATCAAGCATTAATGGGAACAGTATAGGAGCAATGAATGAAGTAGAATAGTAGAAACACACAGTTCCCTCATTTCCAGTAACTATGCCAATACCCCAAGAAGTTAAGAAAGATAGACATAAAAACAAGGGATAAATAGTGCCAACTATTAAGAGTAAGTTTCCAAGTTATGTGGCTTATAGGATAAAAGGAAAAACCTGGTATAACTTCAGAGGAGACAGAGTAGTACAAAGTGAAGAATGGTTTGATGCAGCTTTGGCTGCTGAGTTGATCATGAGAACCCAAACCCTACCAGGTGTAAATACTAACCACTAAGACAAAATTGCCTCTCACCCTGTATGATGCTGTAACCACATATGCTGCTAACTGGGCACACTGCTCTAATTGTAGACTTACCTAATTAGAAAACTTCCTTTGTAGCTTGCAAGACTGCTTATCCTTCTAATAGTAGAGATATAGATCAAAAAGTAATGGCTACTGGTGGAAGAGTTGGGAGATGGAAGAGGAAAGAAGCAAGGAATAAACTGGCAATTATTGTAACCATTTTTAGAAACGTAAGGAAGTAAAACTGATTGTAAAACTGTTCATGCAATCCAATGAAACTATAAATAAAGACAGCCCAGGTATCTGGAGCCCCTTGTTTCAAAAGCAACAGGTGGTCACATCTCATGGTGCCGATTTTACACATCCATCCGAGGTCATCGAATCGATCTAGAGGAAGGCTTCCAGCAGACAACTGATCCAAGTATCTACACGAAAGAAAGAGATAGTTTGATTAAACCATATCTCACCTGTGTAAGCAGAAGAGAAATTAGTTGAATGAATTCTAGTGTCTCTAGAATCAGCCTAGGAGAACCTGTTCCTCTTATATCAACCCTAATATTACAGTTTAAATATTCAGAACAGCTTCGATAAAGTAGTCAAATTCCCTTGAGAAAGCACCTTACTAACACATAACATTATATTGTTAAACTTTATAGTTTCCAAGAACGAGTGTTTTCCATTTATTAGGGGAACTGCAACAAAAGAAAATAATTATGGTTCTTTTTTTAGAGAAAAGGGACATTTGCTTCCTAGCTAACACAAATCCCAGGAAGCAAAAATGGTACTCTGGGTTACCAGTCAGAGTAAAACTTAAAAGAATCACATTTAATGGAATTTTAGCTAAGACACAACTAAGTAAATCAAATGAAACCATATACTTTGATATTATCTTCATTTCTTAGAAGCACAACTGCAAAAGATGAATTTGGCAACTGGTAGAAGCCCCATATTGGTTATCCAACCTGTTGCATGAGAGCTACAATTGTAGAAAAGAGCAAGCAGAAATTACTGAAATTAAATATCCCTACCTACAAAAAGAGTGAATCAAAGGCAAGACCACATTTGCAGAGGGACCATCATTGATTTGAATGAAGAAGTGGTGGTTATCCTCATGAAACCCTTATTCCCATCAGTTTGCTCTCTGCAGGGAACAGATGAGCCTCAGAAAATAGCTTAGCTAGTTGCTGATTTGAAGTTAAGCTTCTATTATACACATTTACATTGAGTAGATCAACACATTTGTTGGTATGTGGGATGTAGCTGTTAATCTACTAAATTGTATTTTGTTTAAGATCAGTAAATAAAATCTATTAAAATCAGTTGCTTTCAGATGACCAGGGTTGCTGTCTACCTTTACTGTCCTATCTCCTCTCAATATTCTCTAGTCTCATGTCATTCTTTAGTACACATAGACCTTACTATATTTCTCTTTCACAATATTTTTTTATTAATTTTTTTTTTTTTTTTGGTTTTTTTGAGACAGGGTTTCTCTGTGTAGCTTTGCGCCTTTCCTGGAACTCGCTTTGGAGACCAGGCTGGCCTCGAACTCACAGAGATCAGCCTGCCTCTGCCTCCCAAGTGCTGGGATTAAAGGCATGCGCCACCACCACCCGGCCCACAATATTCTTTTTACGAAAAGTAGTAAGCAAAAAATTGGCAAATTTACTACATATTAGCAAGATAATTAAATAAAGGAAAATGAAACTATGCAATGAAATTCAGGGGCTTTTCACTTCCTTGCACTTTCTAAGAGTCTAGATTAGTGAGGTATGTCATAATATCTGCTTTGAGCTGAAAGATAGATTTTGTATCTGGTCTTTCTGACAAAAAAAAAATTGAAAAAATTCAATAAGATTTACTGGATTCTTTCTAGAAATTGATCTGGAAAACAAATCCATCTTCTACCTCACAACATATATCAAATTAAATCAAGATCAGTAATAGACCTAAATTAAAAACAACATATCTTTAAAGTTTTTTTAAAGGAAAAACATAAAATAGAAGAAACTATAATAAACAGGAAGCTTCTCATGCACTAAGGGCAGAGAAGAAGGGTTGGTCAAACCATGTGGGGCAAAAAGAGCATCCATAGCACCACATGAGATGAAGCTGGGAGGCAGAAAAACATGGAGGCTTTTGCTTTCTCACAGCAACCAAATTTCCTGTCAGGACTTCTGTTTTTCTAGTTCCCTGGCTCTGGAAAAGTATAATCTGTGTGAGTGAACTCTGTGCAACACAGAGAAGGGGAGAGAAAGTCGAAGAGTGATTTGGAAAGATCAGCCTGATTAACTTCCTACAGCATGTTTGATTATTTCACCTCTGTGATAACAGTTGCAGAAATATATCGTAATTCCTGAGAAAAATTGCAAAATTCAAATCTTTCAGTAGGGTACTTGGTATTTGTTAGTTTGAAAAAAAAAAAGGTGTTTTTTTTTTTTTCTTGTTTTGCTCAGAATGATAGGAAGGTGTTTCCATAAGCATAATTAGCACTAATCTTGTAGCCAAAGCTTGAAGTAAGAGGAAGGGACAGGGATCCTGGGGATAAGGAGACAGCAGACTTGAGGTATCTTCCCAGTTTTATCTAGGCTCTTGTGACTTTGAAAAAAGAATTCAGAAAGGAAGCAATGTAAGGAACTGAAAGACATTTATATTATAAAGACATTTATATTATAAAGGCAATCAAGGTGAGTAGGGGCTTCTCAAGAGTTTGCTGTTTAGCCAGGCGGTAGTGGCGCACGCCTTTAATCCCAGTACTCGGGAGGCAGAGCCAGGTGGATCTCTGTGAGTTCGAGGCCAGCCTGGGCTACCAAGTGAGTTCCAGAAAAGGCGCAAAGCTACACAGAGAAACCCTGTCTCGAAAAACCAAAAAAAAAAAAAAAAAAAAAAAAAAAAGAATTTGCTGTTTCAAGGATTTCTGAAGAGCTCATTTCATGGCAAACTTCAGTGGATGTGAAAGTTATTCCTATGTCAGACGGACAAATGCCGGACATTCCTGGGTTCTGTCAGGATATTTTCAGAATTTGCTTTGTTCCCCTCTTCTATGGCATTTTCTGGATGTGTCATTGCATAATGCACAATGATAATGGCACCGGTAAATCTTGCAATCCTAATTTTATGGCTTTACCATTATATTGACGCAAATGACAGCTACGCGTCTTCTGTGAAGGCCAGGTTGATCCTAGACAGGTTTTTTGTGTCTTTGCCTTAGTGTGACATTTTCTAACATTGACTTCTAGATACCCTGTATTTTGCTGCTTGTTTTCTCTGCCTCTCTACTCCTCCTTAAGCTTATAAGCAAAGATTTGCTTTATATTTCATATGCATGAGCTTTTCTGTCTAAAATACATTCTTCCTGTCTTACTAGCCACATCAAAATTGAAACAGTGATCTTGGATTATTGATCCCCATTACAGATAAACCTGGATCAAGCCAAGTTTGTATGTCAGTGTATTAGGTTTCTTCAGACACAGCTTGCCTTGCTACATATGTGAGTAGAGAGATTCAGAACATAGCTTTGGTTGTTACAGACTCAGTGCGGCTTCAAAAGCTTCAGTTGGTTTCTTCACATTGATGTGGGAATAATTATCTTGATTGTAGCATTTCAAGTTGTACAAATTAATAAATTGCTACTTAAATCCCATTTGATTAGAAATACCCAGCTACATATTTCTTCAGCCAGAAACCTGCTGAGGGAAAGAAAGGACTGCTTGGCCTTGAACCTCTAACAGTCAGTGAGAAGCCATTGGTAGCTGTTTTTGTTGTTGGTATGTAACAGCATGTGATAACAGATGGGAACACAGTAGAAGAATGCCAATGCATGGATTTCTTTCTCCAAATTTCTAAGTAAAGTGTTTACTTAAATTTTAAATATTTTTGAAGGGAACACTTTCCAATGTTCTCATCAGATAAAATAACATTGTAGTGTAGTTACTCTTGTTAAGAATAAAATTTTCTCATGTAAACTTAGAAATGTTTATTTACTTTGGATTGTTTTTTCACAAAGAGAAAGAATGGTGTTATTTTGAGAAACAATATTATTCGTTAAAAACAAAAACAAAAAACATACCATAGAAACTGCACATAGCAACAGGAAGGAATGGTGATTGGACAGTCATGATTAAATGCAAATATGAAAGCAGAGATCATACATAAAATGTACTATACAGTAATAGTCTAAGAATGGAGTTACGGACATGAAAGAAAATGAATTTTAAAGAAGCCTAAAGCCAGAGTATAATACTTACAAGTATGGAAAATTCTGCTGTCCTCATTGTTGATATTGCTGTGCCTCCATTCCATCGAAGGAAGGAGAGAATTCTGATAAACATTTTCAAGGACATAAGACATACCTTAAGTCACATTGTACTAGCAAGAAATGGATTTGCTTGTAGCTAGATATTAGTAAACTTCATTGTCATTGAGAATGGACCTCTTCTTTCTTCATGATCTACAGATTGTAAACCCAAGACTGCAGGAATTTCTTTATCAGGCTTTGAAAACCTTCCACCTGCCAGCCACCTCTTCTGAAATGAGTTAGGATATAGATTAGAGAAGATGATTGTTTGATTCAAGCCCAACATTGGAAAAGGAGGCTAAGGACTGTCAACTCAAAAAACAAAACAAAACAAACAAAAACAACAATATATTCTCCATTTTATAAAGGGGATGTTGAGGTCTGTGATCCCTGCTGCCACCTCCACTGGGGACCATGTTGAAGTTCCTGTTAAGTGTTGCTGCCAGAAACCACGTGAAAGTCTATGATTCATGCTGCTGCTACTGCTGGCTGTTATGGGCAAGGACCCTTCCCTTGTGATGGTATGGATGTCTACAGACTCATAGTTGAGACTGAGAGACATTGAAGGCTTCCGTGACAACTCCCCGCTCCCCCGCCAACTCCAAAAACGGGTGAGAAAAAGAAATAAACCTAGACAGGAAGACATTGAAGAGAGTCCTTAGATGTTGTGATAGAGATTTTGAACTGTAGCTCTTCAGAGTTGGTGGCTTCTGACAAGGGTTAGGGGTGAGGAAAGGCTCAGTTATCTTTAAGAGACTGGCCACTGGAAATTTGACCATGCTTCAGTGAGTATAGGCAACAGACATTGGATTTGGCATATTTTTTCTTTTTCTTTTCTTTCTCTTTTTTTGGGGGAGGGCACAGGGTGGGAGGGTTGACCTGGAAGGAATAAGAAGTGAGTGTGATCAGGGTGCATTATGTAAAATACCCAAATAATCAATAAAATATTATATTGAAAGAAAAGTGGGGGGAATAAGGGCAGAGTGATAGCTGTGCTCAGCAGAGGTTTTTGCCCCTGAACACTTGCTTTTAGTGGTAGAGAAGAAGAGTACCTCCTTCTTCTATCACTTAGCTTCAAGCCCCAAGTGTGTTCTTGTTCACAAATTAATCTTCCAAGTAGGACACAGTGACATGTGAAGTATACAGACTATATCAGTATTATAGTTGTCCCTCCTTGGAACTTCAAATGCTATATGCAAGGATCAAGGAAGTATCATAGTTTTCCTTCATGTGAGATGATGTCTACAGAATAGAGAAATATGTGTCTGTGTATTCTTAATATATCAATATAATCTGCTCATTTCATATAGTGTTACTTGTATACATATGATTTCTGGTTCGACTATTTTATATTAGATAAGAAATTGGGAGAATTCTTCCCTGGGGAGGAATATTTACTTCTGTTCTCCCGCAATTCTTCGTTGCCTATAGTTCAGTTTTAGAGTTGGGTCCCAGTGAGATTTCTCCCTTCCATGTTAGCATGTCTGTAGTGTCATTCTTATTTAGTTACTGCTTAGGTAGCCATATTGGTGAGACTTGATGGCTATAGCTTCCAAGACTCTTTTAAAAGATGCAATCTCCTTGATTTCTCATTTTCTTCACCTCTTTTTGATTTATTCCATTATATGATAGCCAGTGAAAAGAATGGGTTAAGAGTTGTGTCTCTGATCATGTGTACAAGTTTCATTCTTAACTGCCAGAAATGATACAGGAATACTATCTAGGAGGCTCAACATAACCTTGTTTCCTCCCATAAGAGTCAATCCAGCCGGGCGGTGGTGGCGCACGCCTTTAATCCCAGCACTTGGGAGGCAGAGCCAGGTGGATCTCTGTGAGTTCGAGGCCAGCCTGGTCTACCAAGTGAGTCCCAGGAAAGGCGCAAAGCTACACAGAGAAACCCTGTCTCGAAAAACCAAAAAAAAAAAAAAAAAAAAAAAAAAAAAAAGAGTCAATCCAAACAGGCCTATTCATCATCTGGACTCCCTTTCAGAAAAGCTGTCTGCTCCGGAGACTTTAGAAATAGCATAAAATCTATATAACAATGTAGGCCAGCATTAGTGATCTCTCTGGCAATTGTCCGTTCTCAGTCCTCATATGTATTCTCCTCTGCAGTGGTCTTTTTGGCCACCGGCCACCCTGACCTCTTGACAGTGCTCCATAAAACTTTGCAATGAACCTTGCATATCTTCTACAATGCACTCTCTGTTTCTCACTGGGATTCTTTTGAAGGAGATCACAAGGGCTGAAGCACCAAGGGGTAATGGATTCAGTTCTTTTGTTCTCTTCACATGGCCAGAGCTCTCAGTGGTTGACTTTGCAACACGTTTTTCCATCTCTCTTTCTTCTCGGCATGGCATGCATCTTTGAGCCAGAACTCACTCTAGCCAAACTGATTTTCTTTATTTTCCTTTAAATATAAGAAAGCATTTAGATAAACCCTTGCTTCTTCAATTATTTTGATTCCATTGTATACAAGCTTTCACAACCCACAATTCTTTTATTCATTCTACTTTATGCTCATGTTTTAGTCATGCATTTATAAACATTCTTCTGAGTTGGATTTAAATCATTCTTTTTAATCCTCTAAATCTCTATATCTGATATGAAGGATTAACCAATAATGTATTTGTGTCACATCAAAATTAAGTTCAAATGATGGAAAAGCAATTTGAAATTAATTCTGTACCATATCGTTTCTACACAAGGCACAACATAAAACTATAAATGAAATTACATATATATTTTTAACAATATTTGGTGATGTGTTTTTTGAAAAGGCTAAATGTAGTTCTCATTTATCTAAGTTGAAGGTATAAGAGGTGTTACTGCTAAATTTAGTAGTCCTTTTTAAATATGAACTAGACTACATCTCCTAGCCATTCTTATACTTAGATGTGGCCATATAACCAGAGTGTAGATAGGGGGTTGTTGCAGGATTGGTATGTGTCACTTCCAGATATGTGCCGATTGTACATGATCATAGTATATTATCCAATATGCCATCTTAGCATAATAATTATGTTGAGAGCCTGCAAGGACAGAATAAACAAGTTGTAAAGCAATTCAAGAAAAAAATTAACATCTATGAAGGAAACCTCTGCTTTTAAGGTTGCTACACTCTCTGTTCCAGGAAGAAAATGATTTCAGTTCTCTAGAAAGTCTGTGGAGAAGGCTCAGATTTTACATAAATGTTTCACTTCTTTTCAGTGTTTCCTGATCAACTCTGTTCTTCCTTCCCAACACCCTTTTTCTTTGTTTCATTGAAGACTATATTTAAGTCTGCACCATGAAGCGCTGGTTTGAAGTTTGTTCATTTCTCTGGGTTTATGTATACCTTATATACACATGGCAATAATTTTCTTTTTCTTTTTTGGTGGATGAGTCTATCTAAGAACATAAAAAGGATAGAGAAGATTATGTTTCTTCCATTTATTCTATAAACCCATTCCACATCAGACCCACTGTGATCATTCCATTTTCAGCTGGTTGGGATGAAAATAATACCTCACCAACCTTTGAAGCCTTGTGTTTAGAATGGGAGAATCTTAGTTTAGAAACACTTAATGGCCCAGACTTTGGTGGGACTTAGAAAACGTTATTCCACTCCACTGCACTTTAGTTTTCTTAGTATTTTAAGATAAATGGTACTGAAAGGGCATCAGAAGCACCGTGTGTAGACGTTTTCTTCCCTTCTGTCAACTGCCATTCTTCTCAACTGGAAGTAGTCATAGACACAGAATTCTCCTAAGTCATTATATGTTATAGAAACTAGAAATATTTTTCACCTCCTCTTTTATTTCTTTGCAAGATCTGACCATAAGGTATATGTGGCCTACCTTCAGACAACAGATCAGATAGTCAACCATAAGATGTTCATTCCAGATGGTGTTCTGTCCCATCTCCAAGAATGCTGCACTGAGATGCATAGAAGAATCTCATGATAAAAGCCATAGCCCTTTATCTAATTGTATTTCTTCCTTCTATTCAGTGTCATCAAACAAAGACAGAAAGAGTTTTCTCTGGATCTTCAGGGATTTATTTGTGACAACTTCTACATCATGTAAATTTTTTGCATTTTTTTCTGGTTTATTTTATTTTGACATTATAATTACATCCTTTAAACTTTCCTTTTCTCCCTCCTTTAAGCCATCTCACATACCCCTTCATGCTCTCTTTTAAATGCATGTCTTCTTTTTTCATTAATAGCTGCTACACATACCTACATGTGTCTGTACATATACATCCATATACATACATATTCCTAAATATATAAATACAGCCTACTCAGTTTGCATAAGGTTATTCTAATTTGCTTTTTCCTAATACTGATCAGTCTTGACATAGGAGTGTTTGGTGAAGAATAAAAGGATAACAACCATTCTTCACTTATAACTTAGAGAATTATCCATCATTTGAGAATATAATTTTAGGTATCATGCATCATATAATAGGTATATTTTGTGTAATTACTATGTTAGGCTACTTGTTGTGTAGATTTGACATTGAAACTAATAGAGTTAACTAAAATTTTAAAAAGGTATTATAGTAAGCAGAGTAATATGTCAATATGCAATAAAATATATTTTAATAAATTTCATAGACTGTTAATTTCATTATGTTCTTTAAGGAAAATAAATCAATTTCATGTCACGTCAATTGATGCTACTTTGGAAGAACATCTTTAGTAGTATTTATGAAGCTTTGATGAAACATTTTGCTCTCTTTAATTTTTGAAAATCCTTAATCAATAGCCCCAATGGGTTACTGTTTGCTCATTAGAATAAAAACAATGCTTTCAGATGAGCAAACCTGGAAATCCATTTACATGACTGAAAGTACAATTAGCTTGGGTCTTCTCAACTGTAATGCAATCCACTATATTTATGAAGTCCAAGATGGCTGATGCCTGCATTATCCATTATCCATTGAAAGAGAAAACTGCTCTACACATTATTAACATTATTAATACAACTCCTTACCTCTGATATCACACATTGTTGACAAGTATTAAAACATCATAAGCTAAAATGTTTTTTTTTGAAAGTCTTCTCTAGATATTTTCAAAGTAAGTAATTGTTTCTATGTCTAAATGAACTAAGAGGTGAGTTTTGTTTCTATGGCCTTTATAATCATGTGTACCTCATTGTAGCCCCATAACCAAATATATTTTAGTATCCTTCACAAGGGAAAAATAGAAATGGAGCCATAAGACAACATTATATATAATTGGTACAGCTATAAATAAAAACATAATTAATATAATGATGACATCATTAGAATAGACAAGACTATGCTTGTGACACTATTTTGAAAACTTTTTGCATACTGACCTAGGTTATACTCATATATCTACTACAACTAAATATAAATAGTAGATGCTACTATTATTTCTATATGTAATTGCATTTCACTGATTACTTCAAATTTTTAAGGAATTGTGAACAATGATGGTGCTGTAGACAAGGCTAAACGTGTCAAATAATACCAAACAACAACCAAAGAACATAAGTTAAGATATTATAACATGTCATGGCTCTAAAGACAGAAAAATACATGTCTGATAAGAATGAGTTAAAAGAAGAATACCAAATTAATCTTGTTTTTAAAGTTCTTCACTATTTTTTTAATCTAAATATGTTCTTCAAACACACTTACGTTAAAAAACTGTATACCACCTGAGAAGGTTTGAAGAGTTGAGTAATTCATGAGGGCTTTGATTTCATCAAGAGATTAATCTCTTTATTTTTTGAAATTCTGAACTGAACAGAGCATTAGAAGATCATGTCTAGTTAGGGGAAGTAATTCACTGGATCATGTATTTGCAAGCTGTACCTTTCCCCAGACCATTATTCTATATTTCTTATCCTTTTATCACCGTTAATGGAATCACTGTATTATGCCACATATCTATTTGCCATGATAGCCTGAGTCACCAGAGACGTGCCCAGAACTAACAGAATCAAGTTATGGACTAAAAACCCTGCACCTGTGATCCAAAATCAGTCCTTTAAGGCATTTGTCACAGTATCACATTCACAGTTACCTGAAGTGACTAAGAAATCACAGTGATTCAGAAGAATAGGGCACTAAGTAAATTCCTGATGGTTTAAGCAAAGCACAATTCCTATGTAAGAAATCCAGCCTGTCAAAGAATGCAGCTAGAATATCCTGGACAAGGCAGCCTAAGTTATTACTAAAAGGAGCTCTCTTGCACAGATAAAGAGGCCCTCCAAAATATCTGAGGATTACTTTTAGCTCATTAAATCACTAAAACACACCACTGGCTGGAAAAAGTTAATGAAATTTCATTAACTTAAGAAGTTAATGAAAATTGCAACAGAAATTGTATTTAGAAGTACATATACCAGAGCATGCCTATGAAAGTCCTCACTATGAGAATGGGCCCAAGGTCTATGTTGCATGCATTTAAAGCTCCTATGCTTCCTGTGGTGGGACCATTAGGTTCCCTTTACTCTGTTCCCTCCTTAATTAGTGTATCTTTTCCTAAAACTCTGTGCTGCTTCTGTTGTAAGTGCATGTCTTTGCAATATTGTTTATTCCATGACATAAGAACCTGAAGCAGCTTTGGAGGTTTCTATAGAACAGCACAATCTTACAATATTAACAGAATCACAAGGAATAGAAGAAGTTACTTAAAAGGCATCTGAGGAAAGTTGGAAACAGTAGAGGTGGTCTTTCCCAGGGAAAGCACACCACTTTGATTGTCCAGGGCCAAATGTTCAGCCTTGAAAAAAAAAATACAAGTAACATTATATGGGCTGAGCAGGTTGTGGTTCTGAATGTGCATGTATGTATTGCATACCTATATACATGCAATAACAAATAATGAAAGAGGAGACCATGAATGTGCATGACAGTGGGGAGGGTTATGTGGGGGGCCTTCAAGGGAGGAAAGGGAAAGGAAAATGTAATTGTATTATAATCACTTCAAATTAAAAAATAAAATAATTTATTACAAAGGCTACTGCATTAAACAAGAGTGCTAATGGTTTTAGCTGCAAATTTGATAGGAATTGTAACAATTATAAATTAAATACCAGGTCTAAGGGACAAAATTATCATAATATACATTAAATGATAAGTAAAGTCTACCTAAGTATAGAGTACCCAGGGTCTGGGGGCTAGCTATGTCCAGCATGGGATATCTGAGGGAGAAAATCTACCTACACTATGTTCTTATGTCTGTTAATTTTATTCCTCTAAGACAAAATTCTATCAGTACAGCTATAGCTCTGTCAGGCATTCAAAGTAGAAAAAACTCTAGACATACCAAGCTCTATATTCATCTACTTTATTTCTCTGGGATGAAATCCTGTCTCCATAAACATAATTCCATCCAGTTCCCTAGCTCATATTCCTGCTAAGGACTAAACTATGCTTTCAGATTCATCGTCGTCCTCTGTATCCTCTTTCTCCATCTCTGCTGCTCTCTGTTCCTGGCATTTAGAAGACTCTACCCAAGATCTGCTTACCCTTTATAGAACCTCTGTTGTCCTCTCTTCTCTCTTGCTATGCCTTTCTGTCCTTTTCTACAGAAAATGCCTGCCATTTCTTTGCCTGAGCATGTGGTTCTCTGCCTCCTCAGGAATGTTATTCTACCTCTCACCTTGATATGTAAAAACATCTTTTGTTCTCAGTCAGTTGCTCTGGAGAGCCACTGGGTCTCGATGGTCTGAGCTTCATTTACACAAGAAACAAAGGTATGTGTCTCTGCCAGCTTGTCTTTGCTTGTGACCTTACCCAGGTACTGGCTCCAGCAGGAAAGTTACCTAGAAGTTCAGCAGGTCTGAAAATATTTGGCCACATAAGAATTTCATAGTAGAAGACAGCTGGAATATTAAAGGCTGGATAGCACCAAATATTCATAATAAGTGGCTTGTCTCTGGACAGACCCCTGGCCCGTCAAGGTATAGCTTTAACACATAGTTGAATCTCTATGATATATTCCTGCGGCCCACAAGACATAAGTATCATCAGAAGAAAGGCTACAGAGGGGATCATATCAACCAACTTGTTAAGCCTTATCCATATTTGATATAGAAAACATTGCAATAGGATCCCCTGGGATTCTGTGCTATAACAAAAATCTTAGTTACCTTTCAATTCACTTCTGACTCCACTCATGTCCCAAGCTATCAACAAGCTGACAGGTTCAAATATGTGTAGTATGATTGCTTCTCTCCTTTGAACCACACTTATAGTACTCTCAAGCACAACATTTATTATAATGGGTGACCTTTGAGACACTACCTTAAACACCGTGTTTCAAAGTATATCTTTTTAAAAATATATAGAGAGAACTTGGTAAATTGTTTTAAATTATTGTCTATCATCTTACCTATATTTAACTATTTATAAGCAGGCTTTTATTTTCTTTATTCATTAATATATAACAAGTAGCTCTTCTTTTTTATAGAACTGGCATTTATATGCCTGTATCAGTCTCAATCTTTGTTTTAAATCTGGTCCTAATAATTAGTATCATTGTTGTTCAGTAACAGTTTATAACTGTTGTTCAGCCAAATGATTCTCCATTGATTAATAGAAATTCACCACTGATTAGAATTAAAAGTGCTGTGCCTACGTAATTCATGCATTAAAAATGTAGTTCAATGCACTATTTTGCATCAGTTGCAAATTTCTGATTTCAATTTCTCCATTTCATCTAAAGTAACCAGGCAGTACAAGGACACACCAGGATTGTTATAGTAAAGTTAATGGTGCATTGTCAAAACAGTTCTCAGAGAACAAACTTTCGAAGATAAATGGGACCCACCATACATACTATATTCTGAGTACTTGAGAATTTCATCAGTGACTGGAACCACACCCTTCATAAAATTTCCATGCCCACAACTGTGTGTGCACTATATGACTCCAATTTAACTTAAGAGCAACCGGTTTATCACAGTAATTTTCCAAGAATACCAACTCTTCTATTAAAGCATTTGTGGGAATTAGGTAAGGAAAATTTAGTGCTTAATGCTTTATTCCCCCCTTTTCCATCTGAAGGAAATCCAAGGTTATTCAAAATATCAAAATATCTTAAATTTCTGTTTGATCATCAATCCTTAAAACATAGAATTATATCATAAACAGACTGTTCAGAAAGAAGTATGTACAATGGGAAGAAAAGATATTCTTTATATGTAATGTGCCCAGAGGCTGAGCATCCACTTACAAAGCAAAGAGGAAGATATAATAAATGTAGTCATAAACATTACATCTTTCATAAAAGTTAACTGAAGAGGGAACATAGACCCAACTGTAGATCCAAATCTCATAAACTTTCTAGAAAGTAACACAGGCTATATTCTAGATGACCTTGGATGTAGCCATGGTTCTTTATATCCAGCTCTAAAGGCATGATCTGTGAAAAAAAAAATGGTTGAGTAGCTATGCTCTATTAAATTTTAAAACATTTTCTACTAAATAAATTGTCCAGAAAATTAAAACATTTTGCAAAAGATGTATCTGATAAAGGAATCACCTGTGATATTCAAAAGTTTCTTAAACTCAACAGTAAGAACAAAATTTGATTAAAAATAAAACGCCCAAAGAACCAAAGCTATCTCAGCAAGGTGGGTGGGCAGACAGCAAACAAGCTTCTGAAAGGATGTTCCAACTGCCAGGCTATTAGAGAAATAGAGGAAAATGACCATGAAACACATATACTTGACTAATACAATTGGAAAATTCCAGAACATGAACATCGAATGCTAGACAGGATGGAGACACCAGGAATACCAATACTCCTACTTGGCTGTGGAGCAACAGGAACACTCAATGTGAAATAATAGCACCTCATTAGAAGATATTCTGTAATTTTCTTACAAAACTGAATAGTATCACCCAATGCAGTAGTCACACTGGATTGTTTACTGTTTATATAAGCTCATATTTATCTAAGGGAGGTGAAACTTATACCCACTCAGCAAATGATCCACCCTCAAGTATTTCTAATAGTTTTACTAATAATTGTAAAAAGCTTAGAGGCCAAAATGTACTTTTGTAATGAATAAATGAACTGTGGTATGTCTAAATGAAAAAATAGTTATTAGTTAAAAGAAACAAGTTATGAAGTCAAGAAGCAATACAGAAGAAACTTAAGTGCATATTATTAAATGAAAAAAATCTAAAAAGACTACAATATGCTATGATTTAATGTATGTATTATTTGGAAAAGACAATGATATCAAAGTATGAAAAAATACGCATGTAAATTTTTACCAGGAGCCAGCAGAATATAAAAGTAAATACAGTTCAAAGGATTGTTAAATAATGCAATACTAAGTATGGTATTATAATGCTGAACACATCATTATACATTTATCAAAATCAATAGAATGTATAAAAACAACTATAATGTCAGTGCTATCTCAATAAAGTTCATAAATAATTTGAAAAAATGCAGTGCTCTAGTAAGAATTTCTCTATCTCTCTTTCCTCTTCCCCCCTCTCCCTCCTCCCTCCCTCTCTTTCTCTCTGTGCATATACATATATTAGCTATTTGGGAACCCTGTAATTTCCATCTGAATTTTTTTTTTTTTTTTTTGTGAACAAAACTTTCTTTTAGACAATAAAATTCCACTAAATAAGCTTAAAGCTTGTGAAAAAGAGTGTTCAGAAGAATAATGTCTTTGTATTGGATCTCTTCAGCACTAGTCAGGAACATCTAACTGACTGTGCTCTGTGCCACCCAGGTGTCTGGTCACCTTAAACTAATGACTATTGCTTCAAATTCTTTCACAGCATGGCCTGCATCATGAAACTGTATTTTTGACAATTTTCTGCCATGAGAACTAAACCTGAAAGTTATGAAATGTACCAAGTTTCTTGAATAATGTAATAAAATTCAGTAACTTGAAGATATGCCATAAAGGAAGTGGATTCTCATTCTGATACTAATGTTAATGTGCTTTTGGAATGATTGGCAAAATAAGTATCTCCAGGGATAACTTCAGAGATAATAGGGAAGAAAAACATAGTCAAAGAAAAGTAGGCAGTCTCAAAACATACATTGTGGAAGGATCTATACCTAAAGAGAAAAAATATTTTTCAATGGTTAATAATTCGTGAAAGTTAAATTTTGTAGAAATTAGGATATAATTTAAGAAAAAGGTAAAATACACAGTTTGAAGGCCACATAATGAATTAACAAAACATTTGCTATTGGAACTAATTTGACATTAGTATAAAAACTATTAGAGTCAGGATTCAGAGCATAGAGCAGTGATGAGCATGACCTAATCTACAGGTATAAAGACTTCTCTTTAGCACCAGAAACTCATGAAGCAATGTCCAAAGAGCATAAAGGAAACTCTATTGTGAACTCTGAGTATGCAGGAAGTAGTACTTATAATTATTTGCATTAGTAATATATATTGTTATATAAGAATACAGTAACATTTCTTCAATATTCTAGATATTTAAAAGATAATTCATGATAAAAATCTCATAGAAAGGATAATATTTAGAATTTTGATAGTTATCTAAATATTCACAAAATTAGGTAATTGATATAAAGAAACATTCATTCTAGCTCTAAGTAAAACTTTTCATGTGATAATACAACCACAGTTATATACCAGGAGAAATATACTGATATCCTCTGTGAAAAGTTTCTTCATACTTCAGAAATATAGAAGAGAAACACATTTGCCTTTTTCTGTTTCATTTCTTGTCTGGATGTGAATGTGGTAGCTGGGTTTTCTTGAGCTGTCTGCTTTCAAACTGAGGGCAAGACATGTACCGTTTCTATATTACCTCCCTGGAATTGATGCTTTTATTAATGGATTTTGATACTGCATCATCATTCAGTTTCTAATTATAGAGTTCAAGTTTTCCTACCACTTTAAGGCCATTTGAGTGAGATGGGTCAGCAGTAGAGAGGGGATATTTTTCACCAACTCTTTGACGTGGTAGCCTTCCTAAAATATACTGCTTGATAGTATGTGATGTGGAAGGATTAGTATATATAAACAGACTGTATAAAATATATCCCTAACTAAGTATGACATTGTTAGTAAAGTTGCCAATTTCTTATTTTCTGAAAATGTAAGAGAACTAGTGTGAAATATGCAAGTAATATTTGCTCTCTTCAGGCACTGTGACAAAAATTCCAGAACACAATAGTCACTTTGAGATAAGGAGGGTTGGGGATTTAGCTTAGTGGTAGAGCGCTTACCTAGCAAGCACAAGGCCCTGTGATCAGTCCTCAGCTCCAGGAAAAAAAAAGAAAGAAAGAAAGAGATAAGGAAAGAGAAGTAGAAGAATATATTCATTCATTCATTTTTTTCACGTCAGTAACTAGCATTAGTGGATGCAATTTATGAAGTAAAACAACAACAACAAAAATCCCCACAGGTTTACATTTTGACTTAAACTACAAAAATAACAGGCATCACTGTAGCTGGAGATTTCTCCAGTCCTACCAGGGCTCACAGCCACTCAGACCCAAGTACACACACAGAGACTTTTATTATTTATAAACTGTATGGCAGTGGCAGGCTTCTTGCTATCTAGTTCTTATATCTTAAATTAACCCATTTCTATTAATCTATAAGTTGCCACATGGCTTGTGGCTTACCTGTACTTTACATTTTGTTTCTCATGGAGGAGGTGGCTGGCAGGGTCTCCTCACCCAGGCTTCTACCTCCAAGAATTCTCTTCTCTCCTGTTACACCTATACTATACTTCCTGCCTGGCTACTGGCCAATCAGCATTTATTTATCAATCAACTGGAACAACACATTCACAGCATACAGAAAGGCATCTCTAGCACATCACCTTTAAGAGAAGATTGATTGTAAGTTATGTGGAGTAATGCACACACACACACACACACACATGCATAGATATACACAAAGCCCAACCCATCTTAAAATGGGGAAGTTATATTGATAAAAGAACTATGCAGAATTTCTCCTGATATGATAAATTATATAATAAAAACATACATGATACATATAATTATATAGAAGCTAACTGTCTCATATGTTAATATGTTTGTTTTAAAGCCAAAAATTCACAAAAGAAGATCAAAACTGGGAAGCCAATTTGTTGAATTTTACGCAAGATTTGAGTAAACAATATTTTGTAGGTTGTCTTATATATATACTATATATTGAATATTGGGTATAGTTGACTGTGCATATGACTATATAGTACACATAGTCTATCATGCAAAGTTTACTTGGCATAAGAATACACAGTATACATACTCTATCAGGTACAGTTTTCTGGGTACATGAATGCATAGTATACATAGTTTGTCATCTATCATCTACTGTGCATATGAAATTTCTTAGTGATTTTTCAGTGCCCTTACAGAAAAGTTTAATGGAAACAATTGTTTTCAGTTAAAATGCTAGCAAATGCTAAGATGGCACTGAATATTTGCTTAAGAATATACTGAAAAGAGAATAAAATCTATCAACAGACTCAGCGTTCTTTTAGCACCATCTCTACTGTGACTTCTGTGAAATCAGCCAATTGCATGACAACTTTACAAGAGCCTGATTGGACAACTGATGCGTTCTGATGCCTGCTGCTCACATCACAGTGCAGCTAAAACCTAATTGATTGTAAACACAGAAACTGTAGCCAGAATGTGGTCACATAAAGGTTCTGTTTTCGCTGGTTCACTCAATATCCTGGCACTTGTCTGATGTCCCATCTTGAGAGAATCCAAAGTACAAACTCACAAGACAATGAAGGAAATTTTCTATCACATTTTTCACCATTTTAGTAGGAGTGTGGGCCTAGTTTATGCATGTTACAAAATATAGTATCCAAAAGTTAGGCTTCATAAATCCATTCTGAATCATTTAATTTGTTGTATTTTTTTTTTTGAGCACCTACTAACTGCCAGAGGTGGTAATCACTAACAAAACTGACAAGGCCCAGCCATCTAGTGGGAAGACAAACAATAAATTTGTAAAGTATAAATTTACATACTATTAAGTGCTAAGACTTTTATGATGCAGCTTTCCGTGTAGAAGAGTCCAATGTCACTTGAACAAAATCAATTTTTTTCTTTCTTAGAGAGACTTGAATATTAAGTGTTCTACAATTTTTTTTTTATCAAGAATACTTTATTGCTCCACCTAGCTATAACTGACAAAAATATATTGTTAAGAGAATGGGAACTAAATGTGATTTGCCCAGAGGTGGTCATCTAAACATGCAGCCATGTTTCTGAAGTGAACCTTCTCCTACAAAAAGTCAGAACTAGTAAAGAAATAAACCAAAAATTTATTTTACATACATAGATACATCTGACAGATGTATTAATATTATCTCTGAAAAAATAAGCCAACCATCTATAGTTAGGATTTGTAGATAAATGTTAAATGGTGAAGTGTTAAAACTTATAACCAATACTTGAATAAGACCCACATTTCAATGAAACAATTTAAAATATATTCACTATCCAATATAAATTTTAAACAAATATTTGAATAATTTATGTTTGGACTAAGTACTATTATTTTTTACTTGAATAATAAATTAAAATACAGTGTAATTAGTCACTTCTCCCCAGTTTTTCACAAGTTTAAATACCAATGCCTGAATATACTCCCTTTAAAATTTTGAAATTTTTCAGTCTTACTAAATTGTCATGTCTTACTCACATTTTAGATACTTTCACTATATTCAGTCATAGGAAATCTGTTATGCACAACATATATAAATATTTATGTGACTGCAAATGACACTCTCCTAATATGTATTAAAAAATAGATTCCAAAGACTAATTTATAATGATCAAAATTTAATCTGGACTCTATCTGGAAATGCACTGTCCAAATTAGCCAAAAAATCAGGTAGGCAATCTTCATTCTCTTGTCCTTCAGTTTCAACCCCCTGGTGTTATGGCTTTGTAGCTGATAGCCTGCTATGGCCGGCCCCTCTGTACTCTCTTACCCAACTCTATGGTCTTCTCTTACAGCATTCTTCTCTCACCATCCCTTTGTCTCAGCTGCCATTCTGTCCTGAGAATCAAGTAGGAGAATCACTCACTTTCCTTCCCATCCTCCAATTCCAGTTCCCCAGTCTTATCTCCAGGTTTGTGACTACTCATAGGGGCCTATCTTCCCTCCTTTCCTGCAGGCCCCAGGGAATTCAAAGGTCCACAAGATAGACTCCATTTCCTTTTCTCCTGTGGACCCTCTCAGCCCCTGCCCTTTTAGCCAATACTCATTTCTTCCTGTCATTTTCCAATATGTAGAAACAAGTTCTACCCAGGAGCACCATTGCTATACCTGACAAGGGACTCAGAAGTGTTCCTTCCGAAGAAACCCACAGCCACCATAGTTTCCTGAGAACCAGAGAAGGAAACAGAAAGTAAGGAATGGAATATCCACCCTACAAACACAAGACCAGATACCAGCACCTAGAATGACAAGCATCATGTTTATTTCTGCTCTATTCATAATATACAGAAATTAAAAACAGATTAGATGTCTATAAATGGAAGAATGGATAAAAATGTAGTACATTTACACAATGGAATATTACTCAGCTGTTTAAAAAATAAAATCATGAAATTTGCAAGTAAATAGATAGAGCTAGAAAAAATTTACCACAAGTGAGGAAACCCAGACCCCAAAAGACAAATGTGATATGTATTCTCTTATATGTGGATGTTAGATTTTAATTCTTTGTTAAGCAGGCTACAATCCCTATTACCACAGAGGCTAGTTATAGAGCAAGGAACTACGTATGGAGAGTTAGATTTCCACAGAAAGGGAAATGTCTTTTGGTGTTCTGAGAAAAGAAAGAAAAGGTGTGGATTTGGGTGTGTGGGGAGTTGGGGAGAATTTAGGAGAACTTGGGGGTGCAGAAACTGTGATTAGACTATATTGTATGAAAAGAAAATCTTGTTTTAAATAAAAAAATCATCTCAACAACTTAATAAAAAGGACTAACACAAAGTTGGCAGTTATTGTTGAACATAAATTATTAATTTTGATTTAAAAATTTTAATTGGGAAACTACTCACAAATGTTAGAAAACAAGAAACATAAATCTACAATTCATAATTCTAAAATTACCTATCATTCATATGAAAATATGAATGGTTTGTATTACAAATGAACAGTAAATTTCACGAGTATATATTTTTATTGTGCTTCCAAAGCATTTTGCCAGTTGGGATCTATACTTTTGATTTCTAGAGAAGAGGCAGTAATAGGAAGTCTGCTGCATTTATTCCATTATTTCTGTTGTTTTGTTGCGATCAATTGCTTAAAAAGCCCAAAAGCAGAAGTAATCATGAAATATGTTTTCCTCCTCTCTAGAGCAAGGATTCATTTCCTTATCTTCAATATACATCTTATTTACTCAGTGGCTTGGAACTTGGGCAAGGCATTAATAGAGATTCAGAAGCAATAAAAAAATAAATTTGTCAGTGCTGTGTAGTAGGATTAGCAACTTTGAAGTGAAGAGATGTGTTTCTCCATGGTAGCCACCCAAGATACACTGTACTTCCAATGTTAACTACCAAGTCATATCTTCAGTTTCTACTCTGATGCCAGAGTTTCATTCCTCTGCTTTCCTTTGCATTCCACCAATTTCAGATTTAACCAACTTTCCTTTTCTGTGACTATGAGAGAAGAGAAGGGGATTTTTAACTTTCAAATGAATGTCCCTCTCCCAAAACAGATTATTTGTGAGGTTATCATATATAGCAGATTCATCCTCATTCTCCCACCTAATATTCACAAACAATTAATAATCACTCTTATTACTTGGAAGTATGTACAATTTTGAAATGTAGCATTTCATGTTAGAGGTATCCCTGTAGACCAAGAGAACACCAAGCACAGAAATAGAAGATAATGAGTGGAGTCAGGCTGACAACTACTCTCTTCCTCAGAGACTCATCTGAGAGAATGAGAAATGTCAGAACCCTTCTAAACGCAAGTTATTGGCAAAATCACTGTTCTGTCTAGTAGAGTTAGTTACCTTCTTATGTTTAGAGATCTAGGATGATTGAAACGATTTTGCAGTAATAGGCTAAAAACAGCATTCATAATAAAGTTCTGCATATCTGAACTGTTTCCTTACAATAGATTCTCAGTTGTGGAGTGACAGGTTCAAATGGCTTAATTTGTTCATTTCACTTGAGAGTTATGTAGTACTAAAATATCTTCTGAAAAGTATTATCTTACATTTATATAAACAAATTGTGAACATGTGTGTTTTGATGTAATAAACTATCAGTTTAGTTAAGAAAATCAATATTAAATTAACCTATCACCTTACAACAAAAAGTTCTATGCTGATTCTAATAACTATCTGGTTTTATTTATAGAATAAAAGTAATCCATATTTTGCCAGAGACCTTTCCTTTCTCTCTGTTCCCCCAGACCAACCCCGGTTTTAACCCTGGTGCTGCTATAGAACACCAGTTCTAACCTTTCATCCCCACTTCCTACATCTCCTGAGGATCCCACAGACCATCCCCTCCTAACCTCTTTCCCTCCATTTTAGCTTTGTTCCACACCCCAACTTGAGCAAGTACCCTCTGCCACCCCAAGGCCTGCTCCTCCCAGGGCAACAAGTAGGCTGAAGGCAGACCTATACCTATCCTACTACTCCTGAGATCCAATACCCCAGTCTCATCCCAAGCTCTGTAGCTAAAAATCCACTGTGTTCTACCTTTCTGCTATGACCCTATCAGCAATAAATCATGGTGATGTCCTCCAACATTACTTCCCCCAACTCATCCCAGTATCCCAGCCCCCCAATACCAGCAGGTATTCCCTGTGATGCCAGTTGAACATGCCAGGAAAACAGGCAACACACAGGTATCACAGTCTCTGAGAATCTAAAGAGAAAGCAGAAACCAAGGAACAAAACACCCACCCAACAAGACAAATCCAGAAATCAATATCTTGACCTTTAATCATTCCAAACCCAGATGCCAAGATACCAGAGTAAAAGCACTAACTAATAGTCAGGGTAATATATCTCTAATAGAGAGAGCCCAGAGAGCCTACCATAGCAGGCCCTGAATCTTCTAACATAGCTGAGGCACAAGAAAATACTCTAAAACAAGAATTATGAATATCATAAGGGTTTTTAAAGAGGAAATGTGTAAATCCCTTAAAGAAATCCAGGAAAACACAAACAGTATAAGGAAATAAGTTAAACTGTTCAAGACCTGAACTTGGAAAAGAATAAATAAAGCAAACAAAAACTTAGGGAATTCTGGAAATGAAAAATTTAAAATTTTGAACAGGAACTACAGAGGCAAGCTTCACGAACAGAACACAAGAGGTTAAAGAGATAATATTGAGTATTGAAGATATTATAGAAGAAACATACATATTGATATAAAAAAACATTAAATCTTAAATAGCTCTGGACACAACACATTCAGGAAATCTGGAACACTATGAAAAGACCAATCTAAGAATAATAGGTACAGAGGAAGGAGAATAAATTCTCCCTAAAGGCCCTGAAAAATGTTTCAACAAAATCATAGAACAAATGGACTTAAGAAGAAAGCTGGTCTAGCGATTTTAATATCTAAAAAAAAAAGTAGAGTTCATGCCAAGACTAATCAAAAGAGATAGGGAAGAATACAGTATACTCATCAAAACAAACAAACAAACAAAAAGAAATCTGCCAAGATGACATTTCAGTTCTTAACATCTGTGCCCCAAACACAGGGGCACCCAAGTTTATAAACAAAACTCTACTACAGCTTAAATCACATATCAACCCTCATATAATGACATTGGGAAACTTCAACATCATACTCTCAGCAATATAGAGATCATCTAGACAAAAATTAAATAGGGAAATAGTGGAAACAACAGTTATAAACCAAATGATCCTAACAGATATTTACAGAACGTTTCACCCAAATACAAAATAATATGCCTTCTCTGAACTTCATGGAATTTTCTCCAAAACTGACCACATACTAGGACACAAATCAAGTCTCAAAAGATAAAAGAAATTTGAAACAACTCCCAGCATCTAATCAGACCACTATGGATTAAACTTAGATATCAACAACAACAGAAACAACAGAAAGCTTAAAAACTCATGGAAACTGAAGAATTCTCTATGAATGAAAAATGTGTCAACACAGAAATAAAGAAATTAAAGACTTTCTAGAACTCAATGAAAAGGAATATACACCCTACCCAAACTTATGCAACACAATGAAAGCAGTGCTAAGAGAAAAATTCATAACACTAAGTGCCTATGTGAAAAAGTTGGAGAGGCCTCATACTAGCACAATAACAGCAGTCCTGAAAGATCTAGAACAAAAAGAAATAATCACACTCAGAGGAGTAAATGGCAAGAAAAAAAATCACTTAGGGTTGAAATTAATGGAATAGAAACAAAGAGAATAGTACAAAGAATTAATGAAACAAAGAGTTTGTTCTTTGAGAAAGTAAAAAAAAATAAACAAACTTTTATCCAAACTAAATAAAAGGCAGAAAAAGAATATATAAATTGACCAAATCAGAAACAAAGGGGAGACCTAACAGCAGATATAGAGGAAATCCAGAGAACCATAAGGACATATTAAAAAAAAAAAAACTGTGCTCCACCAAATTGGAAAATCTATAATTTTGTATAAAATTTTGTATAAAAATGTATATTTTTTCAATATGCTCCACTTATCAAAGTTAAATCAAGATCAGATAAATAATTTAAGTGGAACTATAGTACCTAATGAAATAGAAGCAGTCATAAAAATTCCCTGCCAAAACCTCTCAGGACCAGATGGTTTTAACACAGAATTCTACCAGATTTCCAAAGAAGAGTTAACACCAATAATCCACACATAGTTCCAGAAAAGAGAAACAGAGAAGAACATTACCCAATTCATTTTATATGTCTACAGTTAACCACAGATACCCAAACCACATAAAGACCCCACAAAGAAAATGAATTAGAAACCACTTCTCTTTATGAACATTGAAAAAAAATACTCAATAAAATACTTGCAAACCGATTTCAAGAATACCCCAAAAGCATCATCTACTAAGATCAAGTAGGCTTCATGCCAGAGATGTGGGGATGGTTCAATATATGAAAATCAGTATACATAATTCACCATAGAAACAGACTGAAAGACAAACCCACATGATCATCTCATTAGACACAGAAAAGGCCTTTGACAAAATCTAACACTCTTTCATGATAAAAGCCCTGGCAAGTTTAGGGATACCAGGGACATATTCAAACATAATAAAAGCAATTTACAGCAAGCCTATAGTAAGCATCAAGTTAAACTGAGAGAAACTAAAAGCAATTCCACTAAACTCAGGAACAAGAAAAGTTGTCCACTCTTCCCATACCTATTCAATGTAGTACTTGTAGTGTTAGCTAGAACAATAAGACAACCAAAGGAGATCAAAAATATTCAAACTGTAATGGAAGAAGTCCAAGTATTATTATTTGCAGATGATATGATACTATACATAGATGACCCTAAAAATTCCATCAGGGAGCTCCTACAGCTGATAAATATTTACAGCAAAGTAGCTAGATACAAGATTAACTAAAAAAAAATCAGCAGCCTAACTATATACAAATGATAAATAGACTGAGAAAGAAATCAGAGATGCAACATGTTTCATAATAGCCTCAAATAATACAAAATAACTTGGGATGACTCTAACCAAGCAAGTAACTAAAAACTTCAAGCCTTTGAAGGAAGAGATATCAGAAAATGGATACATTGTCCATGGTCATGGATCAATACAATTAGCATAGTGAATACGATCATCCTATGAAAACCAATCTACAGATTTAACACAATCCCCATCAAAATTCCAACACAATTATTTACAAACATTGAAAGGAAAATTCTCAACTTCATATTGAAAAACAACAACAAAAATGCCTAAAATAATCATGAACAATAGGAAAACTGCTGCCCTCACCCCAATTTCTGATTTCATGTAAATGGAGACAGAGGTTTTTGTCCTGTCAGTTCCAAAACACCAGGCTGTAGTGGGTAGCTGTTCCAGCTTTGCCCTGGAAGTACCACCCCCCTTGAAGCTTCCAGTAAGGCTGGGCTGAGAGAGGAGCTCTTAAGACCCAAGATCCAGATGTGCCAGCTCTCTTGGTTCCTGTATCCCAGACCCTGGAGGTAGACTGAGCAAAGTTCTCCAGAACACCGTTGGACTACACTACACCTTTCCTGGACCCTGTAACCTATCCCTTTACTTGTAAGTTACCCCAGAAAATAAACCTCCCTTTTAACTATGTGGGGTTGCCTTAATATGTCCACCAATACCAGGCAGCTACTTCCCAAATTACCACACAGAGGCTTACATTAATTATAAATGCTTGGCCAATGGCTAGGGCTTATTACTAACTACCTCTTACATTTAAATTAACCCAATTTCAATTAATCTATGTATCACTAAGTGGCCCATGGCTTATCAGTTTTCTGGTATCTTGTTTCTTCATTGGCTGGCTCACATCTCCTAACTCCATCCTCTTCTTCCCCTCCTTAGTTTATTTTTTCTGCCTAACCTTATCCAGCCTTGTCATTGGCCAAATAGCTTTATTATCTAGCAATGAGAGCAATACACTTTCACAGCATACAGAAGAATCCTCCCACAGCTATTTCAAGTTGTAGTACAGAGTAATAGGAACAAAAAAAAAAAAGAAACACATGGTATTAGAATAAAAACAGACAGGTTGATCAATGAAATCAACTTGAAGACCCAGATGTAGGCAGAGTTTTTCTTTTCCACCCACTAGTTCCCAAATAATCAACATGGAGACTTAATATTAATTGTAACTAGCTCTTACAACTTAAATTAACCCACTTTAATTCATCTACATTTTGCCATGTGGTGTTATCTCTCTTGACTCTTGTACCCCCTGTTTGCTCTTCCTGTCTACCTGGCAACTCCTCAGACTCCACTTTTCTTTTTCCCATGTGCCTTGTCTGGTTTTCCCATTTGACCTTACCCTGTTCTGCTATTGACCAGTCAGATTCTTTTTTTTTTTTTCTTGTTTTTTGTTTGTTTTTTTTTTTTTTTTTTGGATTCTCGAGACAGGGTTTCTCTGTGTAGCTTTGCGCCTCTCACTTGGTAGCCCAGGCTGGCCTCGAACTCACAGAGATCCGCCTGGCTCTGCCTCCCGAGTGCTGGGATTAAAGGCGTGCGCCACCACCGCCCGGCTGTCAGATTCTTTATTAACCCAATCACAGTGACATATATTCACACAGTATAAAGGAATATTCCTCACTCAGACATAAATCCATACATATATGGACATCTGATAAAGAAACCAAAAATACTCACTGGATAAAAAGAAAACTTCTTCATCAAATGGTGCTGGCCTAATTGGATGTCTGCAGGTAGAGAATGCAAATAGTTCCATATTTATCAACCTGTCTAAAACTCTAGTTCATGTGGATCAAAAATCTTAACATAAAAACCAGATACAGTGAACTTGATAAAAAAGAATGTAGGGAATAGCTTTGAATACACTGGGACAGGCTATGACTTTCTGAATAGAACACTGATAGCACAGACACTAAGATCAACATTTCATAAATGGAACCTCAAGAAACTGAACAGCTTCTATAAGGCAAAGAACACTGCAAATCAGATAAAGTAGCAGCCTACAAAATATGAAAATATTTTTACCAATCCCACATCCAATAGAGGACTAATATCCAAAATATATAAAGAACTCAAGAAACTAGATATCAAAAAGGAAAAAAAAAAACAAATAATCCAATTAAAAAATGGGATAGAGATCTAAATATGGAATTCTCAATAGAGGAATCTCAAATAGCTCAGAAACACTTAAAAACAGGTTCAACATCTTTAGCCATCGGGGAAATGCAAATCAAAGTTACTTTGAAAGTCCATTTTACACCTGGAGAATGGCTAAGTATTGCCCCATTGCTGAGGACAACACACACACAACTTATTAAACCTGGAGACACTGATGCCTAAATGGAGCTCTAACCCCTATGTTCTAGTATTTTTAGTGAGGGAAAGTACTTTGCAGGCTAATGAAAGGGAAATGCATACAACAACCCTGACACAAACCTCTAGCCTACAATCTGTCTAGCTTACACACTATGCTAGGGTAATGGTGGAACAGAATTTTTGGAAAAAGCCAACCAATGTCTGATTTGACTTGGTTCTTTCTCCATGAGAAGGAACCTATACTGACACTCCTGTGTAACAAGAAACCAGAGAATAGATAGCCCAGAAACATAGGGTAAAACCAAACTTCGGGTCAAAAAAAAATCAATAAAATGATTCCTAATGATGTTCTGCTATACTCACAGATCAGTGCTTTATCCAGTCAATATCAGAGAGGCTTCCATGACAGTAGAGGGAATCAGATGCATAGACCCAAAACCAGACATTATGTGGGGAGAGAGTCTAAATTGGAGGTCTGCTGTGGGATGTTCTGTATGGCAAATATGTTGCTGATTGGTCAATAAATAAAACACTGATTGGCCATTGACTAGGCAGGAAGTGTAGGTGGGACAAGGAGGAGAATAAAGCTGGGAAGTGGAAGGCTGAGTGAGAGAGACACTGCCAGCTGCCACCATGACAAGCTGCATGTGAAGATCCTGGTAAGCCACGAGCCATGTGGCAAGGGATAGATTTATGGAAATGAATTAATTTAAACTATAAGAACAGTTAGCAAGAAGCCTGCCACGGCCATACAGTTTGTAACCAATATAAGTCTCTGTGTTTACTTGGTCGGGTCTGAGTGGCTGTGGGATTGGCAGGTGAGAGAGATTTGCTCTGACTGGGCCAGGCGGGAAAACTCTAGCTACAAATGGCGCCCAACGTGGGGCAAGAGTTTCCACCTAAAAACTGAGAAAAAAGATTCTAAAACAGAGCTAAAAACAGCTTCCTAATTGTCTCTCTCAAATGAGCAGCAGCTGCCGGTTTGAGCTACTTGTGGGTTCCTGGCGTGTGTGCTCTACCAGCAGTATGGCGGGAATGAGGCCTCTGCAAGTGGCACATTAAGCTGCATGGTGGAATTAGACTTTGCTGTACAAAACAACAAAAAAAAGAGAGGTTTCTGGACTACATGCTGCTTGGATAAAAGCATAGACCCACGATAGCTCCCAGAGCTGATGGTGAAGTACCACGGCCATGTGGGGAAGCTGAAGTGGGTGGAGCCAGCAGCCACAGCTGCTGCAGTTTAAAGCAATAAATTCACAATAAGACAGATTCAGATGTAATAGTTTACAATGTATGTAAAAATGTACGTAGGCTTGAAAGAGAGAAAAAGGAATATATACAGTTATATAAAGAAATAAACAGTTTTTAAATAAAAGTCTTTAAAGAGACAGTAAAATTAATATAAAGAATAAGCCACATAAAAATGGATATTACACAGAGAATCTGGATTGTGTTGTCTTTGGGATTTTTAACTGCAGAAAAACATATGATTGTAAAAGCTGTTCAGTTATGCCAAAATGTGTATTTTAAAGATACCTTGACTTCAAAATTTGGATATAAGGATATGTTACTTTGGAAAGGAGACTCTGCTTTTGTTCCCACAGAAAGCCAGAGGCTATGGATTTGTTCAAGATTAAGATACATCAGGTTTGACCAGCCAAGACCCCCTGAAAGATCTCCGATGACACCATGGCCCAGATGATCCAACATCCAGAATGGTTTGAAGGCATCTGGCTCAGACAATACAGCCTCATGGACTATTCCATAATTCTAAAATTTTCTTTGTTTCCCCATAAGATACAGCACCCCCTTCCAGCAGGAAGTAGTAAGAGAAGCTACGCCCAAATTTCCAAATTATATGTAATTTTACTTTGTTAAGGTTAAAACCTTCCTTTTTGAAAAAAAAAGGGGGGGTAAGTGCTGTGGGATGTTCTGTATGGCAAATGTGTTGCTGATTGGTCAATAAATAAAACACTGATTGGCCATTGGCTAGGCAGGAAGTGTAGGTGGGACAAGGAGGAGAATAAAGCTGGGAAGTGGAAGGCTGAGTGAGAGAGACACTGCCAGCTGCCACCATGACAAGCTGCATGTGAAGATCCTGGTAAGCCACGAGCCATGTGGCAAGGGATAGATTTATGGAAATGAATTAATTTAAACTATAAGAACAGTTAGCAAGAAGCCTGCCACGGCCATACAGTTTATAACCAATATAAGTCTCTGTGTTTACTTGGTCGGGTCTGAGTGGCTGTGGGATTGGCAGGTGAGAGAGATTTGCCCTGACTGTGGGCCAGGCAGGAAAACTCTAGCTACAGAGGTCTCCATCAAATCCCTCCCCTCAGAGCTCAAGAATTCTTGAGGAGGTGAAAACAATTAAGAGTCAGCGGGGATGGAAGACACCAGGAGAACAAGGCCTTCTAAATCAACCAAGCAAAGTGGTTATGAACTCACAGAGAGACCTAAGCAGCAAGCACAGGGCCTACATGGGTTTCCACCAAATCCTCTTTGTATATGTTATATCTTTTCACTTAGTATTTGGGATTCCAGACTATGAGAATGAGTGGGTCTCCGACTCTTGTGCCTGCTCTTAGGATCCTTTTTCCTCCTGTTAGGTTGCCATGTCCAAATTCAATATGATAGTTTCTGCTTCATCATATTGTATCTTATTTGTCATGTTTGGTTCTTAACTCTCAGAAACTTGTTCTTTTCTAATGATAGACAGAAATGGAGTAGATCAAGTAGGGAGGAGATGTGGGGAGGAACTGGGAGGAGTAGAGAGAGGGAAAAGTATAATCAGGATATATGAGAAAAAAACTTTATTTTCAATAAAAGAAAAATAAAATAAATAAAAGATATAAAAAGAATATTACATATTTTATTTTTGTTGACTGCTTTACATAAAATATGACCTAAGTTTAAAATATTAATGATGATGGGGAGCCTATTTATGCAGGGTCCTTAGCCTCCTATGTTAAATATTTTCTAGATTCAATAGTGATTCTCTTTGGCCGCCATTATGTATGTCTTCACTAAATTAGCAATTGGAAATTTACTGCAAAATGAAAATTAATGATCTAATTTCAAAGTTATATCTATTTGAAATTTGCTGATCCTGAATTATGAATACCAGAAACTTACATTATTTATGTTCTTTAAATCTAATGTAATGTTCCCTTCTGATCTGAAAGACTGAAGCCAGCATTATTCCAACTTACATTTTGTCACCTCATAAAAACACTCCTATAACAATCAGAAAGTAACAATTTATTTGGAGAGATAAAATTATAGACTTTAATCCAAGGAATTAAACATTGTGTTGAAGAAACATAGAATGACAAATGCCCACATTAGCTTACGTATGGTAAAACCTGTAATGAATGATCCATAAATTGTATTACTCTGCATGTAGAAAGCATAAGTTCATTCAGAAGGAGATGAAATGGGAAACTGAAGGCTAGAAGAGATGGAGATAACTTGTAAAAGAAATTACAATGATTAACCACAACTAAGTATTAATTTGGGTGCTGTCTTATTAAAGTTGTCAGTAGAGGAAAGAAAACTACTAATGACTACTCCAACTAATTATAGAGAACTAATTTACTCACAGAGGACTTCGGCATTAAATGTTCCACACTATAATGGCATCCTTTTAAACATGCCACAAAGCAAAGGTATAATTTCCTTACTAAATAAATAATAGTTGTGACAAGAAACTGTTAAAGATACTGAATCTTACAGCTCTAAATCCCAGAAAATCATAATTACACATCAGCTAACACTCTATTTCCTAATCATTGGGAAAATTTCTAGAGCATCCAGGTTTCAGATTCAGCTAAGAGATGTAACAAATGTCTTTTACTATGGGTTATTTTTCTATGACAGGCAGGTGTCAACCCTTGCAATTGAAAAAGATCGAACAGCTGATGCCCTTGCCTTGTAGCTATTAACATTTCTGTAAACATTCTTTCAATATTTGAATAGTTGCCAATTTAAGAAAATGTTTATTCAGATTATCTCTACAGTCCATAAAGGACCTCAATCATCTGATGTTTGGAAATTCTATATAATGTAAGGACACATTACCTAAAGTTTAATTCATGTTCTGGAAGCATTCAAGAGGTAATTTTTAATAGCTTGCTAAGAAATCAAACCAAAACAAAAGTTATCATTCTATTAAAAGCCTTGAAAATCACAAATATGCATTACCATAATAACTAAGTGGCCACATCGTATCAGAGTAAGATCCTCCTGGCAGGAAAATCCTGGTTAAGAATAAATAAAATCCATCTACACTGTACCAGCTGTCTTTCTATTGGCTTTTGCATTCAGTTACCAAAAGTATGAAGACTGCACAAACCCAGGCAATACCAAGGAAGCCTTGTCCATTCAAGGCTACAATGGTAGCTTTATGATGATGTAAAACAAGGTGGGTAAAGCACAGGGACAAATAGCTAAACGAATGGAAACACATGAACTATGAACCAATGGCTGAGGGGTCACCAACTGGATCAGGCCCTCTGAATGGGTGAGACAGTTGATTGGCTTGATCTGTTTGGGAGGCATCCAAGCAGTGGGACCGGGTCCTGTGCTCATTGCATGAGTTGGCTGTTTGAAACCTGGGGCCTATGCAGGATCGCATGGCTCGGCCGGGAGGAGGACACTGAACCTACCTGGACTGAGTCTACCAGGTTGATCTCAGTCCATGGGAGAGGCTTTGCCCTGGAGGAGGTGGAAATGGGGGGTGGGCTGGGGGGAAGGTGAGGGGGGCCGGAGGGGGGAGAACAAGGGAATCTGTAGCTGATATGTAGAACTGAATTGATTGCAATATAAAAATAAAAATTAAAAAAAAACTACCCATTGTCTGAATGATCCTCCTAACAACTATTCAGACAACACAGCAGGATGTAACTAGAAAGACATTAAAATATGTTAATTTAAAAATATTTAAGTTGTACCATGAATTACTGTTTATTGTCATTGATAAACTAATAAAAGGAGATAGAAATATTAATTTAATGCCATACTTAGGAAAAAGATTTGCTAGGAGGGCAGGGAAGTAGTTTCAGGAATTGATTCATAGTAGGTAAAAAGGATAAATAAGAAAAATATATGAAAATATATTGTAGCCAGAAGTTTCTCTGGTCCTGCCTGGATCTGTAGTCTGATGAATCTCTCCCACTTATGTCTCACAACTGCTTATATTATTTATAAATTTTATGACCTATGGGTCAGGGTTCTTATACATTAACACAACACATTTCTATTAATCTATATGTTGTCATGTGGCTGTGGCATTACTGGTCTGCTGGCATCTTATTATTCCTTGGGTAACAGGGTGGCGTCTCCCTGACTTCACCCTTCTCTCTCTCATCTTTAGTTCAAATGTACCACCTAACCCTATCCTACCCTGCCATAGGCCAATGCAGCTTTATTTATCAACCAGTCAGAGCAACACACATTCACACCTTATAGAGAGACATCCCACTCATGCACCAGGGATCCTGATCCCAGTGCCTGGGAGCCCCCTAAATAGTTCAAGCTAAACAACTATCTTGCCTATCAAGAGGGCCTAGTACAGTCCCATGGGGGATCCACAGCTATTGGTCCACAGTTCATGAGTTTCCACTGGTTTGGCTGGCCATCTCTGTATGTTTTCCCACCATAATCTTGATGTCCCTTGCTCATAGAATTCCTCCTCTCTCACATCAACTGGACTACTGGAGCTCTCTGGCCCCTGGCCTTGGATCTCTGCATATGCTTGCATCAGTTACTGGATGAAGACTCTATTATGACAGTTAGGGTATTCACTAATCTGATTACCTGGGTAGGCCAGTTCAGGCACCCTCTTGATTATTGTTAGTAGTCTAAGATGGAGTCATCCTTGTGGATTCCTGGGAACTTTTCTAGCACTCTATTTCTTCCTGTTCCCATGATGTCTTTGTTTATCATGGTAGCTCTTTCCTTCCTCTCCCATTCTTTCCCTGTTCCAACTTGAACCTCCCATTTCCTTATGTTCTCATCCCCCATTCCTTGCCCTCCATTACCCTCCTTCAACCTCAGTTTGCTCACGTGGATCTCATCTATTTCTTCTTCATTGGGAGATCTATGTGTCCCTCTGAGGGTCTTCCTTGTTAGCTAGCTTCTCTGGAGCTGTGTGTTATAGTTTGGTTATCCTTTGCTTTACATCTAGTATCCATTTATGAGTGAGTACATATCATATTTGTCCTTCTGAGTCTGGGTTACTCAGGATGATATTTTCTGCTTCCATCCATTTGCCTGAAAATTTAATAATAGCATTGTCTTTTACTGTTGAGTAATATTCCATTGTGTATATATGCCACATTTTCTTTATCCATTCTTCAATTGAGGGGCACCTAGGTATACGAATAATGCTGCTATGAACATAGTTAAGCAGGTGTCCTTGTGGTATGATCGAGCATTCCTTGGGCTTTTTGGAGCCCAGTGCCTATGGTGGGACACCTTGTGTAGCCTTGGTGCAGTGGGGAGGGGTTTGGACCTGCCTCAACTGAATGTACCAGGCTCTGCTGACTCCCCATGGGAGACCTTGCCTTGGAGGAAGTGAGAATGGGGGGTGGGTTGGGAAGGAAGGCTGGGGAGTGGAAGGAGGGAGGAGAGGGGGATCTGTGCTTGGTATGTAAAATGAATAGAAAATTTCTTAATAATAAAAATAAGAAACTAGTTTAAAAATAAAAAAGAAAGGCATCCCATAGCACTTCCTCTTTTCTGTCTAACCAAGTAGGAAGGTCTTTTAACTTTAATACAGTAAAATTACATATAACAAAACAGTTATCAAGCAAGAATTACAGTTATAATATCTAGTCAATTTGTATTTGGCAAAATAAAAGAAAATACTCTATCATCTATTCTATTTTGTGAATCTAAAGTTTCACATCTAATTTATCTTTTTTCATAACCAAGGAAAATTATGATTATAACTTTCTAGTCTTCAACTACACCAAAGACCCCAGAAGGATATAATATTACCTGAGTAAACAGGAAGTGCATTGTAAGCAACTTCCAAAGTTCTAGAAATGATAGAGACAGTCTGCTGTCTGAAAAGCCACCCAAAGTTCCTCTGCAATGTTGGAGCATCCATCTTCAGCCTATAGGCCTAGCATCTCCCAGTTGCTTCTCCCTGTGTCCTGTAGAATGTCTGGCAGTTTCCTCTGTAAAGCAGGAACCTAAAGGACCATTTTGCCTTGTTTTGGCAAAATTCAGTGGTCATTTTTCTATGGGTCCTGTAAGTCCAGTTTATACAACATAATGTCAAACAGTCCATGCAAGAGCAGTTTCTTGCACAAATGGCTACTTTTTGTCATAACGAAAGCAGGGAAGAAGGGTCAGGAGCCCCTTCTTCCTATTGCATGCTTCCTGGTCTGATCAAACTACTAGGTGGATTTGCTCCTGGTCAGAACAGAGGACAACTTCAGCTGTTCACTCAGTTCTGTATTTGTGAATGCATACCCTCAATTTATATCTTAATAAATCCCTATTAACCATTTAAAAAATAAAAGAGGAGAGAGATAGCTCAGTGGTGAAGAGCATTGACTGATGTTCCAGAGGACCTGGGTTAAATTCCCAGGCCCTGGTCATGCTGGGAAGCAAGAAGTTGGAAAAGAAACATCATGACCCCTCTCTCCTCTCCTTTTAAGAGGTCAATTACAAAGGCTGGAAGCACCACCTCCTTTCTGCCCTATAGTCCAAGGTCATGGGTGGAGCAAATATCACTATAATATATCACTTAAAGAAATAGTATATATTTAAATTAAAAAAATCTTCATGAAGAAAATCAGTTACAAGATTGTGGACCAAAGGGAAATAATTAGCACATATATTAATTATATCAGTATAATTACAAAGAGACTAAGGAATTGGTAAGAGGAAAAACAAATTAAAAGAGAGCAAATGATCACCCCTATTGAGCAAATTGTGTGTGTGTGTGTGTGTGTGTGTGTGTGTGTGTGTGTGTGTGTGTGTGTATGATATATGGTATACACACACACATACAAACACATACGAATTCACACACAGGCATACACACACATCTTAAAACAAAGAAAATAAGGCCATGAATTTGAAAGCAAGCAAGGACAGATACATGAAAAAGTTTAGAGGTAGAAAAGGGAAGGGGATAAATATGTATTATATTATAATCTCAAAGACTTAAAAATATATAGTAAAAGAAACAAGAAAGAGAAAAATACTTAAAGAATATTATAATTAACTTTGAAAAATTGAAAGCTAAATGATAATCAACCCAGAAATAATGACAATGTCATGTAATCTTCAACCTCATGGCTGAATTTAGCATTGAAAATTAATACTTTTGGAGACAGTTAATAACATCAGTGACAATATGCATTTAGAGAATGGAAACTCATTCATTTCCTGGAAACAGTGTAAATTCCACATGTCTCTGTAAGATAACATAAAGACATTTATTAAAATCCACATAGCTTTAGCAAATCTACCTTGTGGACTATGTCCTAGTTATCATAGAATAACAACCCACAAGAGGCTGCCTGCAGGCTTTCTGCAGCAGGATTTGTAGGGGACAAAGCTTGAAGCAACCAATCCTTTGTCTTTTCTTAGACTCAGACAAATTACAGTAGATCAGCGTCACTGGGTGGGAAAGCCTTCAACAATTCCAGAATTACTGACCTTGAAGAATGGACATTATTATTCTTGTTAAATAAACAACAAATAAATGTATTATTTTTTCTCACAAAACAATAGACTGAAGGTTAAGTACTATAGGATGATCACAATGATTTCCTGAGGCCAAGGTAGTACCACCTTGTTTCATTTTGTAATATGTGAGCCTTAGATACGTATCACTTTTCCCTGCCCATTTCTTCTAGTCAGATTTCAGGATGTAAGAATATACTGCTGACCCTGCCTGCTTTCACAAACTTTCTCCAAAGCACATTCAGTTACATTTATATCTTTCTTAGAGCCAAGACCTGTGTCTCATTATCCCTCTACCTGACAGGAAAACTTTTATTGTGACATTTTAACAGAGCACATTGGTAATATCATTTCCTGAGTAAAAATTATCTCCATTTGTAAGGCAGCAAAGAAAAATGAATATTGTATGAGTGACTAACAATGTCTGCCACTTCTATGGAAGTGCACATGTGTTTCATAGGATCATATGGCTGGAGATAAATGGGCAAGGAAATGCAGTAATCTGCTAAGATTGATGATGCCACAGAGGTGGGAATGGAGGTTATATGCGATTACAAACATTTTACATCACTTTCCTATCATTTCACTTTTGACAATGAGAACATGTGTTCTTTTATTTCAATCAAAATGATTAGTAATAAATGAAGGAGAAATTGTTTATCATATCATGAAAGAAAAACTGAGAAACAAAATAGTTTATTTTAGTTGCATTAAATTCTGAATTAGAATGAATAGATTGCATTTAATATTCTATTTAAAATGTCTACTGATGGGCATATTGAGTTTAATACTTTATTTAAACTGATAACAATCCCCAGGAGATAAGGAACCATATACAGAAAATAGTGGGGGCCTATTAGATAAGATCAAATAAAAGATGAGAATTTATATGTGTTTACATGTAATTTTTAAATTACATACATTTATTAATTTACTATATAAAGTAACCACCTAAGTGTATTACATAGATATAAAGGGAGCAGCATATAACCAACGGGTACGAAGGAGTCAGCCGTATTCAGATATGATGAGTTCTTCAATCTGACTGCCTTCAAAAGAGCATGCAGTGGAGAAATGGAGATGCCAGGAAAAGAAGTTGAGGATATACTGGTCAGCTCATGCAGGCTGGCCACTGTGTAAAGAGTTTAGACTGAATATGTGAAGGTTGCAGATTTACGTTTCATTTGAACCAGATTGGTGATGATGAAAGTAAAATTTCATAGCAAAACATTCATCTAAGTTATAATAAAAAGCAAGAATGAGATTTATATTTAGTTCACATCAAATTATAGGTGATGGCTGAGCATCATGGCAGACATTGCGCTTTATTATTATGTGTTTTGGACATCAAGTAGAGCACAACGCCTCAGATCAGAGCAGCAAGGTCCTCAGGCTTTGCGTGGCAGTTTGGAATTTATTTTATGTGAATATGTAAGTCTCTAAAAATCTTTGAGAAGGCTTTATTTGGGGAAAAATGTTCTGAACATATGTACAAGGATTAATTAGATTATGGAAAAGTCACATAGATGAGTTTGGGATCTCTATCAAGAATCGTGGAAAGAAGACCTTTAGAGACTGACCTAAACAAGTAGCTGGATATAATCCATGTGATGGAAACAACATCAACATACATTTATAATTACATTAAGGTGTCATAAAATACATGTGTGAAGAAGCATGTGTTCCTAAGTAATGAATGTGTGTTTGCTTATTGAATAATGCAATCTCGTCTCATCATAAAACACATTGTATGAAAAATATCATTCACACAACAAAACAAATCAACAGGGTTGTTTGTTAAGGCCTTCATTACCTTCAGAGTTCTGAATAATGTAAAATGTATATATAATCATATAGAAAGGATTTATAGTGGAAAAATATGTTTATGAAATTTTGGTTGAACCTAATTTTCTCATATTAAACAGAATATTATTACCTCAGTTTTTTAAACTAAAATGTTATTAGCTGGGAAAGTGTATGTAATTTTATGATAACAAACAAGTGTGAAATTGAATGGATTAAAACAAAGAAAAGAAGTAGCATGCTGGGAATAATGGCATACACGTGTTATTTCAGTACCATGGAGGATGAAGCAGGAGGATAATGAATTTCAGGTCAGTCTGGGATTCATAGGGAAATCTTGTCTTAAAGAAAAAAAAATCACAAAAGCAAATGAAGAAAAACTCAAAGGCAAGAGTTTCTCAATCTGACTATACGTTTATCTCATGTTTACATTGAGTGGGGGTCAAGTGAAAGAGTGTTCTTCTGGAATGCACTCAGGTCAGGCAAAGGGCAAGTACATGGTCTTCACCTTGAGCTTCCGTATGTACCTTTACAAGCAGAAGGAGCAGTCTTAGCCTCCAGACAGAATTATAAAATCTGACCAGACACTCACTAGTAATTTGCAATTATAGGTTTGCCATACTAATATTTACCATGTGCTACATACAGTAAAAGGGAAGGGGAGCTTTGTGAACAAGGGGAGAAAGGAAACCCTAGGTGGGACAGGACTTTTTTTCTCCACATAGTTGCCCTTAACATAGCTGGGCACACTGTGCTCTTTAAAGAGAAGTAAATGAGTACTAAATGTAGCTTTTTCTTAATCATAGAAATTAAATTAACACTATGGCAAGGAAAAAATATATCAAAATTGTTATCAACAACCTCTTCTAGCCTTCATTATTAGTGAATTAGATGAAAACCCCTCTTTATCACAATGGAGATGTATATTATATATTTAGATAACTTTACAGGTTTCAATGAGGATTAATTTTTCTAAAGCACAAAATGTAAAGCATTATCTGAACATGGATTTTCAGGGTAGTATTACCTGAAGCAGTGATTTTTTTTATATTTTTATTTTATAATTAATTTAATTTTATGTATCAGCCACGGATTTCCCCTGTCCTCCCTCCTCCCACCCCCCAGTCCACCCCCCCATTCCTCCCTCCTCCAAGGCAAGGTCTCCCCTGGGGATTCAACTCAGCCTAGTAGATTCAGTTGAGGCATTTTGCTCAGCCTTGGTGTAGGGAGGAGGGGACTGGACCTGCCTGAACTGAGGCAGTGACTTTTAAAGAGTCAATTTTATGCATTCATGAATCTCCAAAATTAGAATAATTGATATAAATGAAAACCTTATACAATGGGGCACAATATATCCATTAGTATCTACTTAATTTTCTTTTAATTACCCCATAAAGAAATTAACAAAAAAATAGAAATAGGCATCATCCTTTTCTTTTGAATAATCAATATAAAACTTCCTACAAGTCAAATGAATTCACTAGTGTTACATTTCAAACATTATTAATATAATTTTAAAAATACATATTGAAAAGTTTCTGCATGTTAGGCATTATATAATATTTATATTGACGTTTGCCCATTAATGTATATAGAACATTTTTACAGTTACATATTTCTGTTTTTTTAATTTTTTATTCTTTTCACAATTTATTCATTGAAAATTTCATACAGTAAATTTTTATAATATTCTTTTCCACCTGCCAACCCCTCCCAGATACTCTCAACTCCCTACCAATCACATATCAGGTTCTTATCTATCTTATCAAATTAATACAAAAATGAAAAAAGAAAAAAAGGCCCTAAAAACCTGTTGGCCTATGATTCTATAGCATCAGGTCTGCCCTGCAGTGTAGTTGACATTCCCAATGCCATTCAGTTGAAGAAAACTGATAGTTATTTCCTCTCTTAGTAGCTATCATTTATGAATAGATTCTTGGCTAGGGATAGGACTTTGTGCCCACTTCTCCTCCATTGTGCTGGGATTTAATATGGTTTAAACTTGTGCATGTCTTGTGCATGCTGCTGTAGTCTTTGTGAGTTTATATATGTGTCTGCCCTTTTGTGTCTAAAATACTTTCTGTAAAATTGTCAGCTACTTAAGCTCTTATATACCCCACCCCACTTCTGCATATATCCATGAGTCTTGAGAGGAGAGTTGTGATAAAAAGACATCTGTTCAGGGCTAAGTATTCCTACGTTTCTCTAAAGATGAAACACAGTGGCTAAGAAACACTAAAAATATTTGACATCCTTAGCCTCCAGAGAAATGCAAATTAAAATTACTTTGGGTTATCACCTTACACTGGTCAGAATGGATAAGATCAATAAAACCATGACAGAAAATACTGGTGAAGATGGGAGGAAAGTGTAACAGTCATCCATTGCAGGTGGGAGTGCAATCTGGAATAGCAAATGTGGACATGAGTGTGGCGTTTAATCAAAATGCTGAAAATTGACCTACTGCAAGATCCAGCTATAACACTCTTAGTCATTCACCCAAAGTACTCTTTATCTTACAGGAGAGATATTTGTTCATTCGTGTTCATTACTGCTCTATTTATAATAGCCAGAAATTGGAAACAGCCAAGATGTCCATCAATGGATGAATAGATAATAAAAATGTCATGCATTGACTGAATGGAATATTATCCAGCTGTTAAGGGAGATTAAATTTTCTGGTAAATGGATAAAACTAGAAACAATCATTCTGAGTAAAGTAATCCAGATCAAGATATTGCATATTTTCTCTTATAAATAGGCATTATGTTTTATGTTTTGGATATGTGTGTTTAGTTTAAAATAACCACAGAGGTTAGGTAAATAATAAGGAACTAGGAAATATTTCCTGAAAGAAGATATAGAATATAGTGTTATAAATAGTTAAATAGAAAACCTAGAACAATAGGATTAAAGGGGGAAGAAGACAAGAAGAAAGAGTCTAGGAGGGGCTATGGAGAGACATAAATAATACTCAATGCATTTTGAAAAAGCCACATGAAAACCTACTACATTGATGTAATATAGTTCATATACCACAAAACTTAACCTTTGAAGTGCTCAATTCAGCATTTTCAAACATGGTGAAATCAGGCATTCACCACTGTTATCTAATTTTAGAAAGTTATCATCATTATCAAGGGACCCAAATCATAATAATATTACTTACTGAACTATAGTTTAAATGTTATTATATATGAAAATGATAATACAAGTTGACAGCCATCTTTATGGAATTTTGACAGTACTTTGGTGCATCTGAAAGTATCTGGTCCTTGTAATTACTGAAATCTGTTTCTCTCCCACTTGTGTGTTTACCATCCCTCATCCAGTTATTCTGAAGAGTGACTTGTATCGTATAATATGTAGTCAACTGTAACTAGAGTTTTCCTGCCTTGCCCACAGTTAGGACAAATCTCTGTCACTAGCTAGTCCCACAGCCGCTCAGAGACTTATATTGCTTACAAACTGTATGGCCATGGCAGGCTTCTTGCTAACTGTTCTTATAGCTTAAATTAATCCATTTCCATAAATCTATACCTTGTCTCGTGGCTCGTGGCTTACTGGCATCTTCACATGCTACTTGTCATGGCGGCGGCTGGCAGTGACTCCCTCTGCTTTTCTGTTCTCTCAAGTCTCTTCTCTGTTAGTCCCGCCTATACTTCCTGCCTGGCCACTGGCCAATCAGTGTTTTATTTATTGACCTATCAGAGCAATTTGACATACAGACCATCCCACAGCACTCGCCCCCCACTTTTTTTTTTTTTTTGAAGAGGAAGGTTTTAACTTTTACACATCTCCAAAGCCAGCTTGGTATATTTGGGAATTTGGGCGTAGCTTCTCTTACTACTTCCTGCTGGATGGGGGCGCTGTATCTTATGGAGACACAAAGAAAATTTTAGGATTATGGAGTAGTCCATGAGGGTGTATCGTCTGAGCCAGTTGCCTTGAAACGGTTCTGGATGTTGGATCATCTGGGCCTTGGTGTCATCGGAGACCTTTCAGGGGGTCTTGGCTGGTCAAACCTGATGTATCTTAATCTGGAACAAATCCATAACCTCTGGCTTTCTGTGGAAACAAAAGCAGAGCCTCCTTTCCAAAGCAACATATCCTTACATCCAAATTTTGAATTCAAGATACATTTAAAATATACATTTTGGCATAACTCAACAGCTTTTGCAATCAAATGTTTTTCTTCAGTTACGAATATCAAAGAGAACATAATCCAGATTCTCTGTGTGGTAGCCATCTTTACATGGCTTATTTTTTATATTACCTTGAACCTATTGCTTTAAACTGCAGCATTCTAAGACTGAAACAGCACTGTGGCTGTTGGCTCCACCCACTTCAGCTTCCCAATATGGAAGTGGTACGTTTTCTGCCAGCTCTGGAAGCCATCAACTCTCAGAAATAGTGGGTCTGTGTTTCCGCGTGTAGCCCAGAAACCTCTTTTTTTTGTTTTGCACTAGCAAAGGATAAATCTGCCACACAGCTTAATGTGTCACTTGCAGAGGCCTCATTCCTGCCATACAGCAGGTTGAGCGCACATGCCAGGAACCCACCATACTAGTTCAAACACGCAGGCTACCACTAACTTGAAAGAGACAACTAGAAACTGTTTTTAGCTCCGTTTTAGAATCTTTTTTTCTCAGGTTTTAGGTAGAAACTCTTGTCAATACGTTGGGCGCCATTTGTAACTAGAGTTTTCCTGCCTTGCCCACAGTCAAGACAAATCTCTGTCACCAGCCAGTCCCACAGCTGCTCAGACCCAACCAAGTAAACACAGAGGCTTATATTGCTTACAAACTGTATGGTCGTGGCGGGCTTCTTGCTAACTGTTCTTATATCTTAAATTAATCCATTTCCATAAATCTATACCTTGCCACGTGGCTCATGGCTTACTGGCATCTTCACATGCTGCTTGTCATGGCAGTGGCTGGCAGTGACTCCCTCCACCTTCCTGTTCTCTCAATTCTCCTCTCTGTTAGTCCCGCCTATACTTCCTGCCTGGCTACTGGCCAATCAGTGTTTTATTTATTGACCAATCAGAGCAATTTGACATACAGACCATCACACAGCAGTCAACAAATAAGGCAAACTAATCAACAATAATTTTATTATTCATGTTGGAGTATTTAGTAGGTAAACACCTGTAACAGCATCAGCTGCTTCCACACTTTTCAGTTGTGAATCTTATATTTGAAAGGCTTTATTTTCATACTCTTGTATATTATACAATGAAAAGACAATAAAAGAACCTAAATGTAAGATTTGCATGGCGTAGACCACTCTTCCTGAGCCCAGGTATCAAATATCAGATCATACAGGATCTTAGTGTTCCCAGAAATATTCATAATGTAAATGTTTGATTATATTTGTTAAATCATTTAGTTGAAAGCTCTGTTACCATTATTGTGTTCATCATTGATTTCTAGACTTATAAATCAATTTAAAACCACTCATTTTTACCCACTTAGAGATCTGTACTGCCTTCTGAACCAGCAGGTGACCCATTAATTTAAAAGAGTCATTAAACATGATCAATAAAACTCTTGTTCCTTTATTAGCTGTAGTGCCTTCATAGGCAATGTCGCTAGAAGAATCAACATTGTGAATTTCATTGAAATGAAATTTACTAAAGGAATTATGCATTCTGCCATAAGGTATAAAGAATTTTACTTTAGTCATTTAAACCATATTAAAGGTATAATTCTTCACTGGTTAATTTCACAACTTATTTAGCAATTTGTATTATAGGGACAGATATGAGATGTAAAAAAACCATAAATATTATTTTTATAATTTAAAAGTATTTTTAATGTAAACCACAACAAACTACAGATAAAATTAATGAATAACAAATAATGAAAGTCATTTTTCCTAAACTCTTCTAAAATTAAAATGTCAAACGCAAAACAAAAATCCTGAGGTTTCAGTAATAATACCAATGAACACATTAAGTGAAATACAATACACATGTACATTCTAATATAGAAGCCAATGTAAGAGGAGAGATCTTAGGAAAATCAAGAAAATGGCTGACGTCATACTTTAAGTGAGCTGACAGGGGAAGCAGAAACTATTTGTTTCATTAAACCTGTATTTTAGAAATACAGATCTGATTTTAGACATTGTTGAATATTATGTTAAAATTTTAGTGCAAGATTAGGAAGCGATTTAAACTCCTAATTAAAAAATAATTGATAATAAGGAATAAGCCATAGATAATTTATGAAGCAGTTATCTAAAACATAACCATCTGTAAAACAATTTCCAGGAGAGAATCTCAAGCCTGGCATGCATTGTGCTGAAGCCAGCCCTCTCCAGGAAGACTGGGTAGTATCTGACATGTGCACTCCTCTTCTGCAGTTTTAAATAGTGTCACCCCAGTTTTTATCATTTGCTATTTTTGCCCAACTCTCACTCCTTAAGAGTTTAGCAGTCACCTTTTTTGTATTTAAATTTTAATGTACATCATTTTACATAAAGTTTGACATATAATCCTGAGGTGCCAACTTTGCAATTATTCGGGATATTAAAAGGTTTCCTGAACTCGGGGAAAAATAGTAAGAAGACAGTTTTGCCTTGTGTGCTTCCTGGAGTGACTCCTGTATGCAGAAGTGGTCAATGTTTGCATAGCTGTTGCTCCAAAAGTATGATCATCTCTGAAATGTGTTTTTAATTACTTAATTTATTATAATTGTAAAGACATGGTATTCAAAAACATAATCTCTGATTACAGAGAGAAGATGAAGGCCAAGAACAAAATCTATTATCCTAATTATTTTTAAGAATGTTTCTATACTTTCTATACATTGGAAGAAAACTTTTCTGTTTCCTTCAAATAATTGTTTTATCAAATAATAGTAGCTAGTTTAAGCTAGGCTCCTGATATTTTCCAAATCCATAGGCTTACAATAGTTGAGCTAATTTTTATAATAATAGAATTTTAACTATGCAAGAATGTAGAACTCATTTCAGCCAGTTTGAACTTCTGTAATGTAGAGTCGTAGATCTGTAAGTCTGTTTCCTCTTCCTTCTTTGATTATTGTGGTGTTCAGATTTTTTGTTGGTTATGCTTGCTTCAAAAGCTTTTTAAATATCATCAATTCTGGTGTGTTTGAGATCTTCAGTAATAATTATTTTGAGGTATAATTTTACCTTTTGCCTCATTCCAAAAATGAATTTATGAATTTTCTTTCTCTCTCAACCTTAATCAAGAGTGCAAAAAGGTTTTTTATTTTTGCAGTTTTCAAAACATCAGCAGAAGATGTAGAAAAATTGATAGTAATATATTGATTTTATTTTATAGAAAATGAAACTGTAAAAAATTAGAGAAAACTGTAGAAAATGGATATGTAACTCTAATATATTTTCACTTATTACTTCCTTTCTATTAATTTTAATAGCAATATGTTGAATGCATTGTTAGTCAATATTTACAATATTATACTGATTTTAGTTAGAGTTAATTAAACGGGCCGCTGGTCACCTAAAAGACTACCCACAATGTATTATAAAATAACAAAAGTGAGATTCTAATTAGTATTAAAATTGTCAACCAAAAAAGGTGTTGGTAGTAATGAACTCACAAACAATTTAAAATACCTTGACCATCTTTCAAATAAACACATAAAGATTGTGTATATGTGACAGGGTTTCTGTTTGTAGCCCTGGATGTCCTGGAACTGTAGACCAGCCTAGATTTTAGCTCAGAGATCACCTGCCTAGTGTTGGGACTAAAGGCATATGCCACCACTGCCCATCGGAGAGATGTTTTTAATTACTTTTTTTTCATTTATTTTGCATAGCAACCACAGCTTCCCTGCCTCCTTTCCTCTTGTCCCCCCATCACACTTCCCATTTACCCTACCCCACACTCACTATCCGTTCCTCCTCCATCTCAGTTCAGAAAGGGATAGGTCTCCCATGGGAGTCAACAAAGCATGGCACATCAAGTTGAGGCAGAACCAAGCTCCTCCCCCTGCACCAAGGCTAGAAGAAGCAACCCAGCATAGTGAATAGGTTACCAAACACCAGCTTAAGTGCTAGGGACCAGTCCTGATCCCACTGCTGGAAGCCCCACAAACAGACCAATCTACACAACCGTCACACACTTGCAGAGGGCCTAGGTTGTTCCCATGCAGGTTCTCTAGCTTTTGGTCCAGAGTTGGTGAGCTCCCAGGAGCTCAGTTCAGCTGTCTCTGTGGGTTCCTCTGTCATGACCTTGAAACCCTGGCTCATACACTTCCTCCTACCTCTTTAAACAGGACTCCTGGAGCTCGGGCCCAGTGCTTGGCTGTGGATCTCTGTATCTGCTTCCATCAGTTACTGGATGAAGGTTCTCTGATGACAATTAGGGTAGTCACCAATCTCATTGCAGAAGTCCACTTCAGGCACCTCTCCACTGTTGCTAGGAGTCTTAGCTGGAGTCATCCTTAACCTGTAAATATTAAAATTATGCCCTCTATCATAATAATCATATAATATTTTAAAACTCAATGGAAATGGAGATAATTTCTGGAAACGGGGGAAATGTCATTTTAAAAGTCTATTCTTGAGCATGAAGCTTTTGTTGGCTTTTGAAAATGGTACATTCAAACTTTCAAAAAATGGGACAAAAAATTTTGGAGCTTTTTAAGACTAAGATGTTGTAACAGTACATAGGCAGCTTGTAGGTGAGAGGGGATATTGTAATTTGAATGGGAATGGCCCCTATAGGCTCAGATGTTTGAGTTCTTGGTTCCGCTAGTTTGTGGAACTGTTTGGGAAGGAATATGAAGTGTGTCCTTGTTGGAGGAGGTATGTCACTGGGAGTGAGCTTTGAGATTTCAAAAGATATACCATTTCAAATTAATTCTCACTATACTCTGCTTGTGGTTTGAGATATAAGAACTCAAATGTTTATTCTGCCATGCCTTCACTCTCTCATCATGACACTAACACTCTGGAACTGTAACTCCACTTAAACACTTTCTTTCATAATTTTTCTTGTTATGGTGTTTTATCACAGTGGTAGAAAAGTAACTAGTAGGGGACATGTTGTAGCACCCAAATCCTAAGCCAAGTTCTCTGACTCCAAGTGTCAAATGTCTATACACTATCCCAAGTTCCCTTGACACTCACTGCTACTTCATGTTCTGAGCTTGATTTTAGCCAAAAGACTGACAAGCAACTCTTCAAATTTAATGTTTGGTATCTGTCTTTTGTGGAATGGCTTTCAGGATTGGTACTTAATACTTAATTTCAAAAAATGATATTTTAGATTTTAACTTCCTGTGAGGCAATTAATTCATAGACATCGTTTTGAAGAAGACAGCATTTTATAAATCACAAACTATCTTAAGAGTTGAATAATTTCTCTATTGTTGGTCAGTTGTTTGTCTTGATAGCTTTTGTTACCTGTGTTAATTATCCATTGAAAATTGTTAATTTCAAAGTCTGTAGGCAATTTTTTTTCTTATGAAGACATTTTCAGAGAGCTGCCATAATTATTTTAAAGTTACAATAACTGACTTGTTGTCAACATAACTAATAACTAGCTAGAAATTGAAATTAATGTAGTTGTTAAGTATATGAATGTAATAGAATCCTGTGATTGAAGAATGTATTATGTTTTGAAAAACAGTAAGAAGTATTACCAGGAATGACTGTCAAGTAAACCCATTTGTTTTTTTTTTTTTAAAGAAACATCTCAAATAAGAGTTGTTTTGTAGTAAAGAGAACACTCTTCAGCAAGAATCCCAAGTGACTCTGGTTTCCTTTCAACTGAAAAAGACAAGTGAGAGGAATCACTACAGTGTCCGCTTCAAAGTTCTGCCCAGTCTCAGTGCCAAAAATTTACATTTGAGCTATAGAGAAATGCCACTTTGAACAGACTTCTGCATTTCGAAATTTATGTATAGGTTGTGATATCTGTGTGGTTTAGGTTTTACTTTTTGGATTCAGTTGTAGAAAACTATCTTCGGCTTCTGCAGAAATTTATTGATTTCCACAGGGATGGGGGACAGCTCAAGAACTTTCTACAAAGGAAATTTTTCTTCAGACCTCAATTTTATGGAAAAGAAGGTAATGATGGCCACCCACTTCTTGTGCATCCCTGTGCTTGGTTTCCAAGATTTTCATAGTACATCCAGATCTCAAAATACCACTGAAAACACTTTCAGATAGACTCAAACACACATGTCCATGCATATATGCAGGCAGGCACAAGAGTTAATATTTGTGTAAAGGACAATTTATGAACAGAAGCTATATTTTTATAATTATTTCTGCTTAAGCACAGCAGACAAGTTTTATTAGTGAAAAGTTTAGTCTTGTTTTATAATGAAAAGTGTGTCTGCCCATGAGGTCAAGATCATTAGCATTCAAAAGTTACATCTCAAAAAATTAGCTCATATATTAAAATAAACTTCATTTCATTTTTCACCAAGTAAGAAAACTCATAGCAGTGGTGTCTAAAATCCTGCTTACATAGAGAGAAGAAAATAAAATCTTGCCCTATTCAATGATAGTTGTAAACATATATCAACAATAAGAATTGTCCATGCCCTAGAGAAGGAACTGGTTAAACATGTAATAAGCAATAGAAACATTAATAAGTCAAAGCTGCATACAAAACAAATTAATTGGAGAAATCTAGAAAAGTTATGTGACAGGAGCACATCAGAACCAGATTACATCTACTCAGAGACTGTGAACACACAAGGCAGTGATGGTCACGGTAGCTGTCAGAGGAACTGCCCCCGTGTTCCAGGGAAGCAGATGATTTCAAGCCTTCCCTTAAACCTTTTTCATGCAACTTTTATTGAATTTGTTCTTTGACAATTTCATATGTATGTTTTATGTACCCAGCTTGGCTTCTATTCACAAATAAAAAGTCTTCCCTAAAAATTTCACCTTATTTAGTCTTTTCTGTTTGTTTTTCTTTGTGGTATATTTGCGATAGGGTCCCAGTAATAATGGGATTGCTTCAAACATACTATACAGGCCAGGTTCACTTCAAATTTGGAGCATGCATGTTGCCTGATCTTCCTGAGTGATATGCCTTTTATTATTGTGAGCTGAAATAGTGGATTAACTCAAGTAATTAAATATATATTCTATCATATTGTTTATTTTATATTTAGTATGTCTCCTTTACAAGCACTGAATAATTAAATTAGTTATGAATTTTGTAACTTTCAAAAAATAAAATGCTCTACATTTATAATATCTAATTTTTATAAAGAGAACAGAAACAAAACATGTAGGCATGATCTACATATTAATATTCATACTACAAGTATCCCATAGTTTCTTTGGGAAATTGTTTCTACAGAACCCTGGGGATCCAAAAATTGGAAGATACAGAGTCTCATGTCAAATTGTGTAGTATCTACACATAACCTCCTCATGTCCTACTGTGTTCCTTAAATATCTCTATATACTCACAGTGACTCACACAAAATAAATGTATGTAAATAAACTGTCAATAGAATCATGAGAAAAACTACATATTCAGGACACATATACTTTTCCACATGTTTTTATTCTGTGCTTGAATGTGTTACAGATCAGAATCCACAGATAGGAAGATATACTAAATAATTACCACACTGTAACACTATCCACAAGTACATAGTACAAAGAAGCTAAATTCATTGATTAAGTGTATTAACAAAACAAGGATTCAAACTTGAGCTTGACATTTTCTGAAACTTCCAGCTCAGCTGAGTGTATTCAATGATGGCTAAATAAGTTTACCCAAAGAGGGACAATAAATGTATTAATGTCAGCTTTGATAGGCTCCTCTAGTATAATAATGCAGCCTCTGCACTCTGCCTTTTGATATTCCATTTCTTTTTATTGGAGATATGAATTACAACCAAGAAAGCATGGTCATAAAATTTTTACCATGGTACAAAATTGCTGCTTCCTGCCTTCCTGCCTGTATGCTTACTATTCAGTCTGACTGCTGGAATGTCATTTTTCTCCCTGTGAGTCTGATAAATATGTATTCATTATTCAAAGTAGAAGTCCATCAATTCTTCTGAAAAAATATATTCCATGGGCCTTACACACATATAGATATGAATATACAAATAGACATCTATATGTGTATGCACACATGTCCATTTCTCCTATGACAATCACTGTCCCTCTGATTTTCCTGTTCTCCAAAGCTGCCAATTCTCACCAGACTTTCTACATTTTCCCTCCTGTCACCTTCAATCACCAGCTCTAGTAAACTCTACAAAATCTGGAGCTTCTTTGCCAGACAGTGCTATTCTTCAGCCTGCTTCCTTGCTTTGAATTCCTATCAATACCCCTAACTCCCTGTCTTTAACCAGCACTTCACATCTTGGTATTTGTTTAAGTGATTTTTCCCCTCATAGTTATTTTCTAATCATTTATAGCAAATCACATTTCATTTTCTTATGATTCATGGCCTTTCTGTGTTTTTTTCATCATTCATTCAAGGATTTGTAATTATTTTCACATAGCTATTGCTTAATGTTTATCTCATGGATTTTAAAAAAGAGGATGAGAGTAGTGAGTGCATCAATTTTGATATCGCCACATGATAAATAAGAAGTGTTTGTCTTACACTTATGTATCTGTGACTTTAAACTGAAAGATTAACATAGTTAAGCACTCTATTCTATAAATATATTTGATACATATGCCATATGTGATATAATTTAATAAAGTGATCATTTTCTACATTAGTTATTTCATTCTTACTTTTGAATAATTTTATTAGGCAGGATATTTTCCCTCCAAAGATATGTATCTCTTAGTTTCTTGAACCTGTTAATAAAATTATACGCGAAAAAGGTAAAACAGTATATTTAGGAACCTTAAAGTTGGAGTGACCAGCTTCTCCAGGGGGATCCGCCATAATTCCTCAAGTCCTAAAGAAGATCTTTACACAGATGTTCTCACAGAGGTGTGACAAGAGAAATTTCACAGGGAAGCTATACTTCTTGGTGTGAAGATAGCAGGTTGCCAAAAAAGCTGTTCAAGGCGGCCTTTACCTGCTTGAGTATCTAGACAAGATCATCCTTGTAGCTGCCATGACATGCCTCACTCATTTGCTACCATTGATTTACTGAAACTACTATGATACATTTAAAAAGGAACCATTAATTATACAAGATTTTGTTTTAGAATCAATAGAAGACCAATATGGGGATGTATAATTATTAGATAATTTGATAGAGTAAAGATTTATAAAAATTGGTTTTTGCCACACAAAAATGCATTGAAATGGATAAAGTTAAATCATGTATTTTTAAGACAAAACTATACCCAAGTAAGAGATGTCTTGTGTTGGCAGAAATACTGGCATAGAAATCTTTGATTCTGACATGATTAGGATTGTGAGTCATGAGAACTGTGAGACTTCTCTGAAGGCAGCTGATTGGATTTTGGATTACCTTTCTGAAAACAACATATTCTACTGTTCATGAGACATTTTAATTGTTGCATGTTTCATTGTTGCACTATACCACAATTAAACAAACCAATAAAATGACAGCAACATGAGGGGTTATTTATGATTCACAAATAATTTTATGAATTGTACAAAAATAAATAAGAACAAGTAGGTATAAGTTTGCAACATTTAACTGATTGTAAGCCAGTGACAATTATCTGCAATTATGTGAAAGAGAATCATGTCTAAGAGGATTATTTATGTAAAGAAGGCCAAAGCAATGTTACGAAACATTTGCCATTAAATTGGACTTGATTTCCTGTTAGGATGGCAATTAGATCTATACCACATAGGAAGTAAAAATCCTTCCTTGCAATATTCTACTAATTATATAATTACCTAAAAATATACCAATCAGTTATCTCAACCTGTTCCTTCTTGCGAATACTGTACTCCCCCACCCCCCGGAAGAACATGACTATTACCTTTAATTTATTGGCATGTTATAGCAACAGGATGTTTTTGTTCATACACTAAGTTGAGGCTCATTGAATTAATGTATGCTCTTGAACTGAATGAAACAAAATAACATTTATTTTCTTATACAGTATTCTTTGAGGATAAACCTTGGTAAGAAGCAATTTGCTATATTTATGGAAATTATTTGATATCATGAATAAGAATGTATCCAGTGTACCCTGTATCTTCATCTCACTCAATTATATTTGCATTCAGCAAATGGTAATGGGTGGAATTAAAAATAAAGTAGTAAAAATAGTTTGTATTACTGAAAATCTAGATTCCTTTAGATAACATTTTTATTGAGTGGACTGTAAACTGAAGATTTTAGAATAAATTAGAGCCTACAACTAAAATAAAATGGAATAGAAAGTCCCAAATTTGCTACATTTTGAGGACATGTCATTCTGATGATGGCGCTGCTTCTGTATAAATCTGACCATGACCTGGTTTCCTACACAGCAAGTAAATGAAGAATGAAGGAGCTGAAGACTGAGACTATAATATTTTGTAAATTGATTCCATGCATGCCTTTCCATCAATATGCTGTAGATTTTTACATTCCCTTACCAGTATAGAAGAGTTTACACAAGGGAAAGTATACTTGAGATAGGCATGACAGAATAACCATGGATGCTGGCTACAACATGGTTTAAACTATGCCCTAAATAGATACAATCAAGCATGCTTGTTTTTCCTATTTTTGTTTTCCTAAATATTAAAAAAGAAATGACTATAGATACTGATTTTTGTTACTATCAGAGAGAAGTAACATATACATAAATATTTTATTAGGCTAAAGTATGGATCTATGCATTAAATATAAAACACTAGTATATTAAAAGCTAAATATTTCTACTCTTTTGACAAGTTAAGAACTCAGTTTTAGCTTGGAAACAGAAAAATGGACTTTCTTTAGATCCTATTAATCAGCTCTTAATCTTTTTAACAAAATGCACAAACCAATAGCTATGTGAACAAAAGTTTATATGTCACAAATATCAAGGTCCTTGTCCAATATCAGATAAACTTTGGGGCCTCTAAAGAGTGTGCAGTATGACAGTTGGGGTGTGTGACTAAACTAACTACTCACCCTTGGGGCAGGAGGCAAAAGAAAGAGAAGAAATCAAGGCCACACTTTGGAGGTCATGCCCCTGTGACTAAGAGAATTTTTATTAATCCCTACTAGTGGTATCAGCAAGAGTACTAAACCTTTAAAATAGAAACCTTCAGTGAAGATTCAACATAAAAATCAAAGAATCTAGGTTTTGGTATGTGTCAAAATTATTTTTCAGAGAAGAGAAAAATTTCGCTCACATTCCTATGTCTCCTCTTTAGCCAATAATCAATGCAGGTTTGGTCAAATTAAAACATTTACAGACCAAGATGATATTCTATATTCATATTTTATTACTAATTTATCCTTTGGTATAAAATAACCATTCATTGATTTTATTAGCCTAGTGATACAACAAATTTGTAAAGATGTAAATACTTAGGAAGCAGAAGTTTGTGTTTTTTGTCCAAATATCAATCAAAGTAATTAATTACTTTTACAGTTGTATATATAGTTGATAACTCTGGGAGAATTGTAGGCCTTTCACATGTAATGGGAGAGCACAAATCAGTACAAAATAAAACTAATATCTTTCAACTGACTTGTATTGTCATTTAAAACATCTGCAGTCACGGAAAATTTCCTCTAAAATTATATTAGTTATATATTCTATGTTCTCTAAAATGTACTCAATTCACTTTATGCATTTCCAATATTCTCAAAATTGGGCTGATAATTCATTTGCCTCAATTGACATTTTAAAAGTCAATTACATTGTTTCTTTTTAATGTCTGTCTTGTAGAACTTGGAACAATGGATATTTCCCTCTTCTGAGAGCCATTATCTGTGTCAATGGTTTTTCTGCTTGTAGATCAAGATAGACGTGTGTGTGTGTGTGTGTGTGTGTGTGTGTGTGTCTGTGTGTGTGTGTGAATAGTGTCCTGCCAGTCTATAAATAGTTTTCAATGTTTATTATTATGCAAATGCAATGTCTTACAGGGTACTATTTTTCCTATTGCTAGTTTAACAAGGTATTTAAAACCACTAGTGAAATTCATTATAAGAGAGCATTATCAGGAAAAGCAAATTATTTCCAAAAGTGAAAAGCCAAGTATGTGGCATTGCCAGTTTTATATTGTTCAATTAGAAATCCCAAATACAATTAATTAAAAATTCTGATACACTGAAGGATGCATTTGTATTAGAGACATTTACTGTCATGTATTCATAACGGAGATAAGGGAAATTCATTGAGATTCTTTATTCCTTAGTGATTTGGAGCTGTCACTTAAAGGTAGAATCATAAGTATCAGTGAGCTTGGATGCTCTTCCTTAAAAGAAGAAATCCATGGAGATGGCTGTTGATACCAATATGATCAGGGCCAACTTTCTATGCTACTAGAGTGGCTGTAATGAACAGTACACCTTCATCACCTACTGAATGTAAAGTGCATATTACATTTATACGGTTTAAGAAACTGGCATTTTAATGTTTCTAACCAGGACTTTACCTAGATTGTAATCATTCACCATTCTCAAATATTGTTATGTTTGCTTTTAGTCATAACTTGCAAATTGTATTAAACTAGCTTAAACATATACACATATGTTTTATTTTTGTTATCTATAACACATGGTAATACAATAGGCCATTATTTTCTAATAACCAGATTTAGATTTGTGCTGGTAAATATTACTGTCATGGTAATCATTAATGTTAAAAAATATGAATCTGTAAGTGTCTCATCAGAGTATTCACCACTTTTTCTACTTACTGGATGCGCTCTCAGTCAGGATCCGTGAGCAATCAACCTTAATGAGCATGGAACAAATAAAGAAAGTCTGTTGAAATATTTACATGGTTGTCACACTGTAATCTAGTTTGTCCTAACTGATACAAATGTATTTCTTAAGGAGATACGTACATGGTTCTCAAAAGAAAATTATTTACAATGAAAGTTTTCTCATGTATCCCACTGCTGCTAAATTTATTATGTGTTTTCATGCCTTAAAGTGTTAAAAATCATTCCTGATTCATGGTACATGTTTGGTATTATACAAACACATGTATAATTTACTCATAAAATATAAAACAAATAAATAATATGAATGTTAGACATTGTTTTATAATATGGGATACTTTCTTCCTAATATTTATTTCTATTGTTTTATATTATATGCAATACTAATAGCCTATTAACTTCCAATATAAACCACGGCTTAGGGGGCTTTCTGTTTTTTTCTTCTGTTCCCTTTTTCTTCTTTCTAGTGTCCTTTTTTATACTTCCCTCTCACCTACACTTCCTTTCCTCCCTTGCTCTCTACCTCCCTCCTTGTCTTCTTCCCTTCTTCCCTTCCTCCTCTCCCATCCCTTCCTTCATTGCTGGCTTCCTCAAATTAGATACAGTATTTTCTGTACAGATGAAAGAACAGAAGATGAAACTGATGTTTAAACAGCATTTTTATATCTCTCCTGGAGGACACCTAAATGCTAACTGCTTCTATAATAATAGTCTTCCACTGTTATTATGGCTGCCATTTTGTGTATAAGTCAAGCTAAGGGAAACCATTACCTCAGCAGGTAACTGTACATCAGCGACAAACTTCAAAGTGGTTCAACTTGTCTATGCCCAAATAAGTGTGAATACCAAGATGTGATTTTGCAAAAAGTATGAGGTCATTCTTTGAGGCATACAGCAGCCATTGTGCTACCACAAATGCTTTTTTGTTCTCAGCAGAAAACTTGACTCTAAGTGCAAGCTCACTCAGGCAAACTCAAATGCGCATATTCCAATACACCAAAGCAATTTCTATGTCACTAACACTGAAAAATCACTCCATTGCTATTTTCTAGAAGTGGCTTTGATAGTATATGCATAATGTCACTGTCATAAAGTTATACAATATACAACATTGCCCCATTCACAATAAGACATTAAGACTTTTCATGCTAATCATTTGTCATCTAAGGCATTCCATTGCCCAGTGTTCACTGTTTTAAAGCCTGTAATAGAAAACCATGTGGATGTTTTCGAATATGATCGAAAAGGAAATGGAGCTATAGCTCAGCATGATGGCTTTTATCTAGTCTCTTAATGTTTGAGTGTGAAGGATTACAAAAAGGATGAATGGGCATATATTTATATGCAATCTTAGTTTTCCATCATATTGTGTTTCTAACCATGCTTGTAATTGACATTGTGATTTTATCTAGGTTTAATAATTTCAATGTCTGCAATGGCATCCAGTTCATTCTTGCTGGAGTATCAGGTCTGTGTGACTGCTGAAAGTCTAATATGTAGGAATATAAAAGGGCATAAAAGATGAATGTAAAATATCCATAGAAATACAATGTAGAAATAACCATTCTTATTAAATAAGAAACACAGAGCCAATGCAGAGATGAAAGCCCAAGAGGTCAGAGCTAAGAGCTAAAAACCTTACCCTTCACTGCTGCTGCTATCCTCTTCAGCCAAGAGAGCTACTTCCTGTCTGTTTGTCTTTATATAGACTTTCGGTTCTGCCTTCTCATTGGTTTTAAACCCAACCACTTGACCTCCTTGTCACTGCCCATCTATACAGACCTCCAGGTCTTCTATGGTTGGTATTGAGATTAAAGGCGTGTGTCTCCATGCCGGCTGTATCCTTGAACACACAGAGATCTGCCTAGCTCTGCTTCCCAAGTGCTGGGATTAAAGGCATGCACCACCATTGCCCAGCTTCTGCTATGGCTTGCTATTAGCTCTGCCCCCCAGGCAACTTTATTTATTAACGTTCAAATAAAATCACATTTCAGTACAAATAAAATATCACTATAATACTTATTGATTATTAGACTGCCTCCAAAGTTGCAGAAAGTACATGCAAATATCAAAAGAATACATTAAGAATGGCTTGCTGTGTTGTGGCATGGATTACAACAGTAGCTCTGCTAAATCATGCGGAATTTGAGGGAAGAAGTTTAGAATCCAAAAGAGAGGAACAAAGAAGATTTGCAAGAGGGAAAACAATATGATTAAAATATATTATGTGAAAATTATAAACATGTTTTGAAATCCAAAAAATAATAAATATTAAAATTATATCTACTAGGCTTTTTAGAAAGTTAGTTTTTCCTTCTCATTGGTTTCCCATATCATGTTTAACAAAATATAGCCTGGTTATCCTTTGCTTTGCATCTAATATTCACTTATGAGTGAGTACATACCATGTTTGTCTTTCTGGGTCTGGGTTACCTCACTCAGGATGATTTTTTGTAGTTCCATCCATTTGTCTACAAATTTCATGATCTCATTGTTTTTTACCTCTGCATAACAACCCATTGCGTAAATGTACCACATTTTTTTTTATCTATTCTTTGTTTGAAGGGCATCTAGGTTGTTTCCAGGTTCTGGCTATTACGAATAATGCTGCTATGAATATAGTTGAGCAAATGTCCTTATGGTGTGGTTGAGCATCTTTTGGGTATATGCTGGTTCTTGAGGTAGACTGATTCCAAATTTTCTAAGAAACCCCCCTAATGATTTCCTGAGTAGCTGTACAAGTTTGCATTCCCACCAGCAGTGGAGGAGTATTCCCATTGCTCCGCATCCTCTCCAACATAAGCCGTCATCTGTGTTTTTTATCTTAGCCATTCTGACAGGCATGAGATTGTATCTGAGTCGTTTTGATTTGCATTTCCCTGATGGCTAAGGATGTTGAATATTTCCTTAAATGTCTCTCAGCCATTTGAGATTCTTCTGTTGAGAATTCTGTTTAGATCTGTAGTCCACTTTTTAATTGAATTACTTGATATTTTGCTGTCTAGTTTCTTGAGTCCTCTATATATTTTGGAGATCAGTCCTCTATCAGATGTGAGATAGATGAAGATCTTTCCACCTTCTGTAGGCTATCTACAGTTTCAGGAGGTCCCATTTATTAATTGTTGCTCTCAGTGTCTATGCTACTTTCTTGATGCAGGAGGCAGGGGTGGGGGGGAGGTAGAGGCTAAGTCCTGCCCTAACTTGGTATGCCAGCCTGTGTTGACTACTCAGGGGAAGCCTTACCCTCTGTGAGTAGGGAATGGAGGTGGTATGGGGGGTAGGTGGGTGGGAGCGGGAGAAGAGGAAGAAGGAGGAACAAAGGTTGGTATGTAAGAGGAAAAAAAATTTAAATTAAAAAATTGTAAAAAGGAATCAATAAAAACTATAGCAATTCCTGAGAAAAGAAAAGAAACTGTGGGTAAATTTTGCTAATCTCTTCCATTCTAATTCTAACATTCAGGACACTAAGCTCACATTTCTTCAATAAGTTTGTGTATGGCCAAGAGTTTCTAATATTCAACATTATAATTCAATCAAGTTTTTTATTAATTTTTATGTAAAAGCTACCATTCCCATAAAAGATATGATGCAAATTAAAAACATTACTGAAAATTCTCTATTGGTATGTTCATTGTCTACTGTATTCAGCTACTAGTTTCTTTATTAGTCTAACAACAATATTTTAGAATATTTCTATACCAACTTGTGGAAAGCATTAAAATGTTTCAGGGAAAAGTGACTTTCAAAATAGAAATCTAATTTACTACTCAGTGATTTATATTCTAATGGTTAGATATATTAAAAACACGTATGAGTATATGGATAAAGGTAATGCACGTGACTATTTCTGTAATTTAGTGATTTCCCAATAAGAAAGGAAAGAAAAAATTATTAATAAGTAGTAATTATGCTTCTGAAAGACTAAAATGAGCATCCTGTATTTATTACTTTTCTACTCTCCTGTTACATTTTGCCAATTAGACGCAGAAGGTCACAGGAAGACGCAAGTCACATTTGTAGGAGCAATCAAATCATGCTTAAATGCTTCCGTGGTCTTATCATTCTTTATGGAGACCTCTGCTAACCCAGCTTCAGTTAGGAGACAAACTGGCTACTCTTTCTCATGTGCTGCTTCCCCTCAGCCAGGCAGTCTGGGATATGAAGATTCAGGATGTGATTCATTGGGCGGCCCTTTGCCTTTTAAGCCAAATGTCTTGGTTACACGATGGTGGCAAGGGATATTGTGTACAAGATTGCACAATGAAGAACGAGCTCAAATATACCAAAATCATTAACATAAGAATAAGCTAGATCCATTTTAAGCAATGTAGCTCTCTATGCATTTACAAAGAATAGCATTAGAGTGGTTATGATTTCTTATTTTTTGAAAAAAAAAAGAGTATGTGTTTATGGGGTTTTATTTCTGTCACATATTTTATAGGGGTGAAGAGAATAAAATAGGAGTATAAGAAAGTGTCTTAATGCTGGAGAGGTGCTTTTCAGGCAGGCATGAGTGTGATAACCTGAGTAAAAGATTGGATGATGACACAGAAATATATCCCAAGGGCTATGGGACAAAGAGAGGCAGATTCCTAGAGTTTAGTGCCCATCTTGCCCACACAAATTAGTGAGCTCCAGGTTGGTGAGAAACAGTGTCCCAAAAATGAGGCAGACTACAATAGAGGAAGACTTCTAGCATTGACTGCTAACCTACACAAATGCATACACCACACACACACACACACACACACACACACACACACACACACACACACAGAATCAGAATAAAGAGATATGGTTTATATAGTGTGAATGTTCTCTCCAAGAGTTTATGGGTTAAAATGTAATCATATAGTGAAGAATTGACAGTTGAAAATTAACAAAAATGAATTTAAGTAGAACGTGTTTAAGGTGTGGTTAGGATTAGGTAAAGCAATAAGTTACAGTTCACTAAACTTAATTCAGAGGATTTTGGAGCAGGGACCAGAGGACACACACACCACACACACACACACACACACACACACACACACACACACACACACACTTTTGCACACACAAGCTTAGGAAGGCAAAAGCATACACAGCTTTACCCTCTAAACCATATGCACACACATTATACCAAATATACACAGATTCATGCATGCTCATACACTTGAACACAGAAATGCACACATATGTCATGCACATACCAAAAAGGAGTGCACATGCATACATATGCATCTGTGCAATAATGTACATGTGTACACACACACTAACATTGCTCACACTCAGATTGATTTATCTCAAGACATGTCAACATAGCCAACCAAAACATACTAAAATACTGTACTGTTTAGAAACTAATGCTACCTGGAGACACTGAAATATTGAGTACTATGAAAATTTTTCCACAATGATTAAAAATACAATTTAGATATTGACCTACTTTTTAATTATCTTAGATTAAATTTTGAAGAAATTTCTGCCTGTGTTTCTTGTTGACAATTGTAAAATTACAAGCATCCAATTAATGGTGATAATGGTGGTTGAAATGCATCATAAATAGATTGTACTAACTGGAATCTGGATCTGAGGACTTAAGTGACAGCACCTTTATAACTTCTCTCATACAGAATTTATTTTCAAGCAGTTCATTTGCCTGCCATTTCAACACAAGGCTCAGTACTGATGAGTGTATTGTACTTTATATTTTATTACTTGTAAAACTTACAGACACTAATTTTAAAATGAATCCAAGCTCAATTTCACAAAAATCAGGTTTTCTAACACATATTTTTTCTTTTTTAAATTGGCAGCTTAGCACAGTTCTATATGAAGTAAATAAACAGTAGCCATTCCCGTGGGAGGCCAAAAGATACATATCTGTAACATGATGATTTGGCTTTAATATCATTTTCCAGCAGCTAGCAACTTAATGTCAAATGGGATGACTTAAGACCACGTACTGGGAAGCTCAGACTACCTTTTGACACATAGTTTTCTAATTGGCTTACATCCAACAACCTTATCCAGCAGGCATGCATGGTTTTTTTTACCTCCAGGTAGATTTTACAACTAATTCACCTTTAATGGTTCACTGGAAAGCCAAAGTGCTTAAAATGCAACACTCTACAGATCCTGGTGAATGATTGATAATATTTGCTATGAAAAATGTTCAGGCTAAAATTACAGAGGTAGTTCACTATGGTATATAAGTTTTTAAGTTTTCAATCAATTTTTAATATTTTTTTCTTGTTACAGAAACAATTATTTAAAAGTAATACCAGATCCAAAATACTTCTATTACTCTCATGGTAATGCATTACATTTTCTCAAAATTATTTTTAGGATTAGAATAAAAAAAAACTTAGGTAATTTCATGGTTTTAGAACAGAGTGCATAAAATGGGAGGGAAAAATGTTGGTAGGGCTACAGGAAGAGTTGGAGGGTATAGGATGTGTTTGATGAAAATGCATTATTTTTGTATAAATAACTTATGGTTAGATTTTTAAAATATCCTCAGCTTAAAATAAACTGTAGGATGTGCATAAGTTTTCTGGTAGAGCATTTTACTTAGCTTACACTTCATCAAATGCCTTGATTCCCTTGTAGTTTCTTACTTCTTATCTTAGTAATTACATCTGTCATTTTTCTCTATTAGAGAAAAATTTGCTGAGAATGTTTTTAAGTGTCTTACAATTTAGAAGGTAACTTAATAAATAATAATAATAATAATAATAATAAAGAAGAAAGAAGATAAATGATTATAAACATAAAAGATAGCTATGATTCCTAAAAGCACTACTTGAGTTTTTTTTGTGAAACTTGCTTGCATTTGTATTATGAACACATTATCACAGCTATTAAGGGAGTAAATCTACACAGAAGGCTGATGCAGGAGGATTGGAAATCAATGACTAGTTTGGCAAGAGAATGAGTTTAAGGATATCTGGGCAATTTAATGACAACATGCATCAAATAATACATAACACACACACACACACACACACACACACACACACACACACACACACACCAAAACCAGGATATATGGAAGGATGCTTTCTTAGGATAATTAAGGCTCAATGTTCAAACCTTAGCACTAAGAGTCAAATCAATATAAAATAGCATTTATAGTGTAAGTAGAATCTGTTAGAGAACAGACAATTGACATTGGCAAATATTTATTTAGCATTTCTGTGGTCAAGTTGTTTTTTATGCTGAATATGAACATGAGAATTTTCATTCCTCAATCTAGGTAATTTATCTATATGACAATGCTTCTTAAAGCTTACTTCTAGAATCCATATCAAAATTTTCACTCAGAAATTAGTTATATATACAATGCCATCAAGTTAGTATCATTAACCTGAATGTTATACAGTCCTATAGGTGACGACAGTGTATGTTAAAACTTGGAATTATTGTTTGATATGATGCCTTTATAGGTCATGGCATTTTATATAAAGTATACATTTGTATAAATTAAATTATGCAAGTTTTTAAACACATGTGTAGCAGGAAACTTAAAAGTTCTTGTTAATAAAATCAAATATGAGCCAGGTATTGGGTTGAACACTGGAAGATCAGAGAGTCAGAACAAGCCACAACTAACCTCACCTGGCCAACTTCTCAGCTGGTCTTGTTTCCTCAGACTGGAAGCTTCTGTGTCCTCATCCCAATGGCTCTCAGCTGAACTGCTGCTCGAAATCCTGAATGCTTAACCAGCCAAATGCTTCTAGTTCCTAGTCCTCACGCCTTATATATCTTTCTACCTTCTACCATCACTCCCTGAGATTAAAGACTCACTCCCTGGGATTAAAGGCATGTGTCACCATGCCTGGCTGTTTCCAATGTGGCCTAGAATGCACAGAGATCCTAGATGGATTTCTCCCTCTGGAATGCTAGGATTAAAGGCATGAGTGCCACCATTTTCTAGCCTCTGTATCTAGTGGCTGTCTGTTCTCTGACCCCAGATAAGTTTATTAGGATGCACAATATTTTGGGGAACACAATACCACCACACACATGGGCTTTCTTTGTTGTTTTACACCATCTAGATGGGAAGTTTCCTGGAAGCAAGGACTTGTGCTGTTACTCTTCAAATTTCCCAAAGACCTGCATAGTAAGCATCACATGATATTCAATATTAGTTCTACTGTATACCACCTTGCTTTGTGACTTGATTTCAAAAGATCAGAAATTTAACAAATGCACCAATATTAAGTATTAATATAAATACTAAAATCTAATGCTAAGGAGAAATAGTTTGTTTTTTAAGCATGTCTTACCATTATTTGTCGTTAATATGTTCAAATTAAGTGTTGATTTTACAATTTTTATTAAAAGGCATTTTAAGTACTTGTCATAATTAAGTCATTGTCACAATTCCAATAAACTATATATGTGTAGTTTCCTTTACACAATAAACCAGTAAGTTACAAAGTGCATGAAGCATTAGAAATGTCATCCAAGAAAGGTTCCTGTATTGAGTTAAAACATATTAACCAACAGAATCTGTATTCAGAGGTGAGTCTTTAGGGTTGTGGTTGCACTATGAGGGCTCTGAATTTATGAGTGAATTAATTCACATTTTTGTGAATTATTTTTCCCCTCTGTGTGTGTGTGTGTGTGTGTGTGTGTGTGTGTGTGTGACTCTGTGAGTATATGTTCAAATGTGTGGATGTTTGTGCCTGTTTGCATTGCAGAGGCCAGAAGAGGGTGTCAAGTATTGTCTTCTATCACTCTTTGACTATTTAATTGAACTAGTCTTTCACTCACCCTGCGACTTGTGTTTACTTGACTAGGCTTGAAGCAGCAAGCTCCAGGGGTCCTCCTGTTTCTCCTTAGCTAGGAGCTGGGATTGGCCACACTTGAGTGGATACCTGACTCGATTGATGGGTGCTGGCATCTGAACTCCAATTCTTAGGAGTGCAATACAAAAACTCTGAACCACTGAGACATTTCTACAGGCTCCTCTTTAAAGTTTGATATTATTGGAAGGTCATGGTAATGTTAGGAAATAGAATTGGAAGTCATAGTTTGGAATACTGAGGGTCCATGCCTTTGAAGGGTATTTCTCATCCCATGCCTGCTTCTTGGTCTCTCTCTCCCTTTTCATACCAGCTTTCTTTGTTGAATAACACTAAACTCTTCCTCCATGATGTATTGTTTTACCACAGGCTCCGAGAATACCATGAATAAATCTACCTTGAGCCCAAGACCCTGATTATGAACTAAAATAAATATTTTCTCCTTTTAAATGTTTCTGTCAACTGTCTGATATAGCAAAACGGGTTACCCAGATATGCATTATTACATTTACATTACAATGGCCATTTGTGTTGTATTTACCATGGCGAAAATGGACCACAAACATAAAATGAAGCCCACTTCAATTGGTAGGGTGTGAGGGAAAGGGGGTGCACGGGCCTGTCTGGAAGAGAGAGAGTGGAGCAGGAGGGTCTGCTTTCAAGGGGAGCTCAGTGCATGCGCATAGATTACTTGGCTACACGTGGATTATGTAAAACATAAGGCCCTGGGTGACTTAGCATTTTGCCTGAATGCTGATGATGCATGTGTAGCTGTGGGACCCAGAAGCCTCTGGAGGATGCTGGAAATGCTAACAATTTGACCATTCTTTGCCTGAATATTTGGAATTAGTTGACAGGAAAAATTTAGAAAACTTTAGAGACTAAAAGACGAAAGATGGCTGAGTGTGAGAGATGCAGGTCTTATCAGAATTGCAGGCATAGCAAAACAGCCTGAGCAGGAAGCCCTGGACTCCTGACCTCCTGACTGCCTTTGACCTTTTGCCCTAGCTACACAGAGAGCCATGAGCTCTTCACCCCACAGGGAAGGCCCAATCAGAGGTAGTGACTGCCTCTGACCTTTTGTCTTAGCTAACACTCCACCCAATAGGGAAGGGCCTTTCACAAGCCAAGAACACCTCATCCCACCAGGGAGGACCAATCAGAAGTGGACGAACAACTCCAGGTGCTGAGGCTACAGTGTTGCATTGCAATTCCCTAGACCCAAGACAGCCAATCAACTCAGTCCAGGTATTCCTAACCAGGGCTTGAGCCAATTCTAGGACTGTAACTGGGCAGTCTTGGAATTCCCTAAGTCCCCGGTCCCAGTCCCTGTCCCCGTGCCACCCACCCCCATCTCCTCATCTAGCCACTATAAAATCCCTTGCCCTGTGCTGCTCAAGGTCTCTCCTGTTCTGCTGCTGCTCACTTAGATGGAGAGGCCAGAGTTAACCCGTTTTAAAGACTTGTTTTTACATCGGATTCGGTCTCTTGGTGATCTTTTGGGGATCTGAACTTTGGGTACAACAGTGGTTAAATGCACATACTGCTCTTTCAGAGCACTTGGATTTGCTTCCTAGTTCCCACATGGGGAGGTTCACAACTGACTGTCATCCCAGCTGTATACGACTACAACACCTCTGGCTTCTATGGAGACCCTCACTCATGTGCACACACTCACACATACACAGATACATAGACATTTAATTAAAAACAAGTCTTGTAAAAACAAAAGCGTGGAGGAGGCTAGAGAAATCTTGGAAGAATACTGGAATACTCGGTGGGTGATTGCACTAAGAGTTCAACAAACTGAATGTTGGCAGGAAAGTGGATCTAAACAAGTTTAGAGGGTTCCGATAGAACTGGGGGGAAGGTCTATTCCAACAGAAAGCTTTCTTGCTACATTCTAGCAATGAATTTCTCTCCACCTCCACCATTTCCTTAGACTTTAGGCGAGGCTACTTTTAAAGTACTGGACTAATTTATTAGGTGACATTTTAAGGCATTCCTAGCATTCAAGTTATAGCATAGATACTGCTGGTACCTTTAGCCAAGCTTTCAGTGAGAGTTGAGAGCAAACTCGGGTAGAAAATATTTCAAAATCTTGCAGTTTTATCAGAATAATATATATAAAGAAAGGTATCACTGGTAAGGAAACATAGGGCATTTAAAATGTATTAATTAGTTTTAATACAAACAGTCAGAATGTAAGGTTTTCATTCATTTGAAAAATAATACTTTTAGACAAAATCCCTTGCTTTGCTGCCTCTCACAGGTCCATCTACAAAAGTACTTTCCCCTTGTTAAACAATTCAGGAACTAAGAGGCTACTGGACCTCCTAGAGCAATGGTACAGAGGATAAACTACAATCAGAAGTATATATTTGATGCTAATTTTTAAGTATACAGATTAACACTGGTTAATCAAGGTTTTCATCTAGATTCCCAACCTGTGTTGGATCAGAATCCCAGTACACAGCCACTGACAGTGTGCTTTTGTGAAGAATTGAAAGTGAAGTCAAAGATGCAATGGAGACCTCAAGAAATTCAATGGATAAAATAGATACATATATATTAAATAAAGTTATAGGTAGTAAATGGAAGTAGCCTGATAAAGGCCACATAAACTATAACCAACATGGCTATTTGAGTGGGAATTCCTGAGTAGTTGGCTATCAAATCAAGACACAAGTGTGCTCCCTCTCCTGACATTCCACATGGGTCTGTAGGATTTAATGAGTGCCTTCTGGGCTTTGGACTTGAATCCAATACTTTACATTTCTCCTATGCTTCCTTTCAGAATAGGGGTATTTATTCTTTGCTATTATATCTTGGAATTATGCAATTTTATTTTTTATTTTACACACTTTTATATTAAGAATTTGCCTTGACTTTTAGAAGAAACTAGATTTGAACTTTTGATAATATTAGAACTGTTGAGACTATGGGAACTTATGCAAATAGAAACATGTATTTTGCATTATTAAATAGACATGGTGCTTTTGCAGTCAGGAGAACCATGTTATGGCTTATGTATGAAGTTTTCCTCCACCAAAGGGGTATGTATCAGTCTTTCCTGTAAACAGTGATCAGACGTAAACAGTTTTAGGCCATGACTGGATCAAGAGAGCACAGTTTAGTTCATCAGTGGATTCATCCATGTGGTTACACCATTGGTTCCTTTCTATTACTTTCTCTGAGTCTGCTTTCTGGCCACCATGACGAACAGTGCTTTTCCACCACTGCCTTTCTCAGTGATGGGCTGTCTTAACATAGGCCCATAAATGTGGAATCATTTTAACATAGGCTGAAACCGCTGCCACAATGAACCAAAACCATCCCTTTACCCTTTAATTTGTATTGTTGGGAGTTTTGCCGTAACAGTAAAAAGTCTGACTGAAATACTATATAGACATTATTTTAATGTGTACTCATTTTTGAAGTATTTTCATGCCCATTATCATATTGGATCAAATTATGGGGACAAAACATCTTAAACATTTTATAATATGAGAAGTTGTTTGGAAGAAAAAGGAAATTATGAAAACAGGAAGATTATTGTTTTAAAGTCTATTTCTTACACAAATTACATGAATTTCACTCTTTAACTTAATTAAAAAGCATGTAAGAATAATTTTGAAATTCTTTTCTCAGATCCCCTGTTCCTTTTTGCATGTCCATTTTTTCCTAGTTTTAATAATAGTGTTTATGGAAGAGTTTAGGCAATTTTTTACATGCATAAAAATAAGAGGAATTACCTTAACTTTCTACTGAAAGATTTACCAAACTCTGATAACAAATGGCTATTGTCTGCTATTTCCTCTAAAGCATTTACAGGTTAAAAGAATAGTCAGTTCAATATTAAGTGAAGTTATTTATAAGATATGACATCAGTTTTACTCTTACTTTCAAGCTAAGGAATTAAGCAGCTAGAGGTGCATAGCTCATATGTAAGCCCTCAAATAACTATAACTCATAAATGGAGGTATAACTTAGTATTAAAGCATTTACATCATAAATGCATGGCCTCTTAGCTGATCTCAACACTGAAAAACATACATTGAACAGAAAAATATGCTTTAATTGCTAAATTCTAAATTACTTGAAAAGACAGAGCTATTTCTAAATGCGGTTGTATATTCCTTCCTATAGTTTCACCCTTGGCTTAACTGCAGGTACCTACAACTAGACATAGACCTTCCTATCAGTTCAGAGTTTATATTGCCTCCTTCTGGCCAGCAGTTAGATTTTGAATCACAACAGTGTTGCTAGTATTCTAGAAAGGAACATAAAAACCCTGGAAACAGATTTAGAGTGACTGACTGTGGATTGATGGTACAAAGCTAAGTAGTGTGGTCTGTATGGAAATGTGTAGCTTCCCAAGAATCTCAGTGGGTCCTAGGTGCCTTCCCTCAAATGGAAGTATACAGTAGAAGAACACTAAAACCATTCTTCTTACATGCATTACAAATTGGTCATGATTTTCATTTGTCTGGCTTCAAGAGTGAGAGTGTACAACATACACATTGGAGAGATTTAAAGGTGGTGCATTCTATTTGTCTTTGCTTGATTCCTTGAACTTTCTCATGATTTCACATTTTTTTTTTTTGATCAAAGGCTTTCAAATTCTTCCCCATAGCATTTCCCAAGGTGGACTGAGATCTGCCCTCTAATCACTGTCTATATCTTTTTCATTCGTTCCTTTTCTTATTCTAATTGTGTGATTGTAGGAGAGAAATCAGGTTGCCAGGGTAACAGGAATGGAGAATGGGCACAGCTGCCATCACAGCAAACTTCTCTTCAGTAAACCCCATGAAACTGGCATATTAGAACCACTCGTCATTACATGAATCATTTTGCCCACCTCTGTCTTTGTTCTGGTATCCTTCCTCCAAACCTAGAATAATTGTGTTAGTGACTTTTCCTTGAACTTACGCTTGTTTCCTTTATTTAACATGGGCACTTCTCCTTGGTTCAATACACTTCCTCATCTGTTCACTGTGCACATTCCACATTTTGCCAAATAGTAGTACTGGCCCCTCCTTGAAACTTGCTGAGACAGAAGACCTTGTTGTCTTGGTAACATTACAAGCTGGCCTTGCGTTACAACCTCAGTGGCAGCTTGAGCTGGATTATTCCTTTGCCCGAGAGGATGGGTTAAGCTGCCCAGAATGGGCAATGGCAGTAGAACAGGAAGCCAAACTAGAGCTACGCTCAGAGCCATTTTCCGTTTTCATGTCCTTCTCTGTACTCTTTTTTAACTGTATCTCTATTGCAAAATAATTGTATTAAAATGAAAGAACAATTTTAGCCACTATAAGCCATTCACTGAGGAAATGAGCAATATTAAATGGTTGCTTCCTTACGGACAAACAAAATGAGTAAATATGAAGATGGTTTGCATAGAGTGAGTGTTTCCCTTACCTTAAAGACCTGAACCTCTTCTTATCTGATTTGTTAACTTTTCATTGATGTGTTGAATCACGTATGTTTACCATGTATACAAAAACACTATTTTTTTTCCCATTTCACCTGGGATTTACACTTTACTCAGAACTAAATCCTGATGTCCTAACAGCTCTGTTCTTCAACTTTCCTTAGCAATGACATCTAAGAGCATGTCTCTCACACGGTGGTAGGTAAATTGCAAACAGGTGTCTTTTTCACGACACTCTTATAACCTGACACTTTCCAAGAAGTATCATGGTTATTTCCACCTCATTTAGATGGAAACAATTTCCAACCTTCTAACCAGTAATTTTTCTCTGGTGCTGAATCCTCATACATTTTCTTGCTGCAAGGAAAAAAGAATAGATACTGAGTTTAGAAACTGCCCTCTTAGCTGAGATGTTTACAAATCGTAAAGGGTGTTAGTGCAAAACAGAACCCAGAAGAGTGGTAAAAACGCTGGAAAAGAAGGAGAAACTAAACAGATGAACAGAGAAGCAAACAAATACATATCCAGGAAGTAAAGCTGTAGAGCAATAGATGCAGAGATAAGCCCTGCTTCAGGAAAGTAGTCAAAATCGCATGTCCTGCATTTTAGTCCTGTTGCTTTAATGACTAAACACTCAGCATCTCCTAGATCTCCTGTTAACAGTTAAGTAGTTGAAGATTTTGTTACTGATTTCTAAAATTTGAAGTTTTATTTCAATACAATGGATGCTCAGTCTTGTGTATTAAAAATCATAAATCCAAAACTCAGCCTACACGAAAGTTACTCCTTTTTATCAGGCAGGCTCCGATGCTGGCAGAAGCCTAGTGGCATGACGTCACACAGAGAGTTCTAACAAAACTGGCTGTTTTGGGGTTGGCTGAAATGCTGAACAAATCTGTCCTGTGGGTAGGACCTGCTCACAGTTGTTACATGAATTTTGGCTACCTCTCCTCATGCCACTGATCTGTTGTCAATTTTCAGCAGTCTGTCCTCTTTTTCCTAACAGTTTCTATGGAGCATGATGAGAGAAGTAATAGTGATATAGGAAAGAGAGAATAAGTGATGTATTGTGGGTACCTTACAATTGCAGGTGCTAATAGAGTAGATGCTGAGTCTGATGAGAAGCCTGGAGCTGTTATAGGTCAGTCTGACAGGTCAGTCTAACACTTCAAAAGGAAACACAAACATGGACGAGAATAAAGACTAAGTGAACAATTCCAGGACAAACTTCAACCCACATAACAATCTCATTTTCTTCAAATTGTTGTTATTAGTAACTTCCATAAGGAAAAATCTGGCACTCTGCCCAGGAGCTGAACACAATCTTGGCCATGAAATTAGAGTATCCAGAAAAGATTTGGAGAGATGTAGAGGAATTAGTGGCTGACACTATATGATGGCAATATGCTGATTACGTGAGCCACCAAACAGGCTACTATGGTGTACATTGCCTGATCCCTTTACCAACTTTCAGAGCTTAAAGTTTAAACTTTATTTATACATACCATATGCCTTATGAGCTTCTCCTGTGTCTAACAAACCCTGAAATCGTACCATGGAAATAATCAAGGAAAGAAAGCTATCCTCTCACTAAGGGGAAATAGTACAGGTTCCCTACTACTCATGTCTCACACTTTTCTCAAATATAGATAGATATGTCAGAACAACTTCATCTTGCCTCTGAAGACTTAACCAGACTTTAAAAGCAAATTTATATGACAAGAATATGTATGTATATATATACCTTTCTACTTCTCCTTTCCTCTTTGACTCTCCTCCTCCCCATACTTCTTACCATAAACCAGGTCTTTGTGAAACATCCATACATTGAAAGAAAACGTAGAAAGAGGATCAGTACTTACTCTTTTCCTCGGTACTGGTCACTACACCCACCATTCTTCATGTAATAGATCTCACACTTTCTGAAAGACTTCAGTAAAGTCTGCACATTAGACCTGAGAGAAAGTGCTTGCTTTTTGCCTTGTTCCTGGAGCTAGGAATGGGGATGTTGGACACTGCCTAGCATTTTCTGAGGAAATATTTCCAGATGTTTGTCTCTAAACAATCCTGACCTCAGCCAGATAAGTGCAAGATTTTAGAGTGACACATTGTTTGCCACTAGCTTTGAGGTTTGACTTAACTAGTCTTGGATATGTAACTATAACCTCCCTTTTAACTTCTTATTTAAGGAAAAACAATTAGTAATTCTTCCACTGTGAATCAAATAAATACCTATATAAGTCCAGAGGCAACCAGTTTTGATGGCTTGTGCTTGACCAGGTCTTGCACATGGTGCACAACTACTTTTAATTAATGTGTGCAACTGTCCTGCTGTATCTAGAATACCCAGATTTCTTGTTGTCATCCACTGCCTGGATTATAAACTCTTTCTGCCCTATATTCTGCAATAATCCCTGAGCCAGTAGAGGAAGAAGTGAAATATATATGGTCTCTTTCAGGCTGAACATTCTGCAGTCTCTTAATCTCTACATCTTTGCCAGTTGTGGGTCTCTGTGTGAGTCACTCTCTACTGTAAACAGAAGCTCCTCTTATGATAGTTGATATGTATTGATATATGATGTCATTAGGAGTCAGATTAAATCTATGCCTATTTAGCAAAATAATCATAGTAGATTCTACCTTAGGGCATTTTACTTATTTTGCCGTACAGTCTTGTTCTAGTAATGATGCCAAGAACAGGTTTCATCCTGTGGAATGGGACTTAAATCCAATCAGAAAGTGATTGGTTACTCCATGATGTTCATACCACTACCATACCAGGGAACATTTCTTGCCAGATCAGTCATTATCATAGCTCACAACAGTCACATCTGGGTAGTAGATGGGTGATTATTTTTCTCCTCTGATGGCATGAATAGCATCTCTCATCACTAGGGATGAATCTCATCCAGCAGGGATGAAGCTTTCAGTTCCAAACTCTTTTTAACTGTTTAAACCATGACTGCATATTATTTAAATTTTATCGTTTAAATATTAAGGCAACTCCATGTAAAAGGGAGGTTTATTTTGTGGGGTAACTTACAAGTGAAGGGATAGATTACAGGGTCTGGGAAAGGTGTAGTGCAGTCCAGCAGTGTTCTCTGGAGACCTCTGCTCTGTCCACCTCCAGCATCCAGGATCCAGGAACCAAGAGAGCTGGCCCATCCAGATCTCAGGTGTTCAGGGGTCCTCTCTCGGCTCCACCTCGTAGGTGTAACAGTTAACAAAGCCTCAAAGGGGGTGGTACTTCCAGGTCAAAGCTGAAATGGCTACCCACTACAGCATATATTTTCAAACTTTAAAACAGTCTGAAAAATCGACTCCAGGAGACATGTCAAGCTAACAGGATCGTATACAAGACAATGTAGACAAGGGGCATTCAAGCATGATGATTAAAGGCAACAGATGCGAATGGGTAAGTATTGGACTATTGTGCTGGCTAGATTTATGTCAACCTGACAGAGCTAGAGCTAGAGTTATTTTGGAAGAGGGATTTCCATTTGAGAAAATACTTATACCAGAGTGGACTGTGGGCAAGTCTGTATTGCATTTTGTTAACTGATGATTGAAATGGGAAGGGGCAATGCAGTTGATACCTGGGTGCTACGAGAAAACAGAGTGAATGATCCGTGATTGAGCAAGACAGTAAGCACCAAACATCCATGGCCTCTGCTTCATCTCCTGCTTCTAGATTCCTGCCCTGGCTTCTTCCAGTGATGGACAGATGATGTAAAACTAAGCAAAAAATAAACCCATTCTTCCCATGTTGACTTGGGTGGTGGTGTTTTATTATCATAGAAACACAATCTGAGATGGACTATAACTGGAAATTCACTATATGCCATCATTTCATATAAATTATATAAATATAATATTATAATTCAAAAGATTTTAAAATATAGGCTAGAAAAAAATAAATACAATCCAGCAACTTGGATATAATGTCCAAGAGGAATTTCAAGAAGACTGAAATAACAACTCAGAACTTATGTTCCCATGACAGAAAGTGATCAACAAGGAGACAAGAAAAGCCAGGAGGTTTTATGAATTAATTCCTCAATCATTGCATAAATTATTTTGTTTTTCTTTCTAAAATAAATAAATTGTTCTCTCATAAAATATATCCCAACCACAGTTTTCCTGCCCTTCACTCCTCTTTACCCCCAATCTTGTCTCTCCCTCAAGATCCATTCCTACTTCATTTCCTCTTTAGAAAAGAGCAGACATCCAAGAGACAACAGCCAGACAGGACAAAGGAAGATACAATAAGACAAAGCAAAAGCCCTCATATTGAGGCTGGACAAGAAAACCCAATAGAAGGAAAAGGTCTCAATAATAGGCAAAAGATTTGGTGAAACACTGTTAGGAGTCCCACAAAAACACCAAGCTAAGAGCCGTAACATATACACAAAGGACCTTGTGCAGACCCTTGCGGACATCATGCTTGCTGCTTCAGTCTCTGTGAGCCCACGTGAGCCCTGCTTATTTGATTCAGTGGACCAGGTTCTCTTGGTGTCTTCCTTCCCTTCTGACTCCTGCAGATTTTCTTCCCTTCTTCTGTGGCATTCCCAGATCTAATTTTAACATTTTTTAATGTCTTTAAGAAACTTTGAAATAATTCAGTTATTTTCCATGACAAATAATAATACAATATAATAATGCAACTACACAAATGTCTATGTATTCTTATTAATAAAAGCTGGCATATGAAAGATCAATTTAATGTAATAAAGAGCACTATAATAAACAAGGAATCTAGTTACATTAAGGTAATATAAATAAAAAACTGATTATTAACAATAAATTTCACATTTATATTTCAGAATCAGTTGGAGTTCAGATTTAATATTATAGATTGTATTTTTATTGTGTTTGAATACCATTGGTCATGCATCTTTATTTTAGATTCTTTAATGTTGGATAACCTAATTTACATCCTGTGGCACTTTCATATTGTAATGTTTTAAAGGCAAAACATGTGTTAAGGAACTGTAATCATAGGACCTGAGACATATACAAACTCAATAAATATCAGTTAATGGTACAGTGTGCATGCTGATTAAACACATACATTTAGAAATCTAAATGTGGCTGTAATATTAAAACTTGCAGGAGAAAATATAGAATATTATATATATATTTTTATAACTTCAAAAGGGGAAAAGATTTCCTAGTTAAAACATAGAAAAATAATGCATATTGTAAAACAAAAAGCATATGTATTTCATACTTTGATAACTAAATAGTTCTATTAGATATAGTGGCCAGATAAATTTTTAAAACATGCAGATAGAAAAGATAATATTATAATATAAAAGACTATGCTCAAGTCAATGAATCTAATTCAAAGCTCAGTAAAAAAGAAAATCTGGATTAAATGAAAATATGAAAAGCTGATCCATTTTATTAGAATAGCTTAGAATCAGAAAACTATGAATTAAAATGAAAATACTTCATGCACATCAAATGGAAACAAATTAATAGGGAAGCAATGCTCAGTGATGAAATGGAAATAAAAACCTTTCATATATTACTGGTAAAATTCCAAATTGACAAAACTATACAGTGTTCTGTGTTTTACAACAGTTCTACTACCATGCTTATTCTAAAGAGCTTTCAGGCATGCTCTAGAGAAAAGAAATATGAGTATTGATTGCAGCACTGCTCATAGTTAGGAATACTTTATATATCCATTAGGAAGACAAGAGATAAATAAACTGTGTGACGTTATGTCAATATAGTTCACTAGAGTCAGAAATATATCATTATATGTACAGATCAAAAGGGGACCAAAACAAAACAAGAACAAATTCAGGTATGTTAATCATGAATGCACAAGCACATATATGAAAATGATGACAGTAAATGTATGAGAAGTGTAACATGTAAGAGAGGAGATGAGCAGCATGTTAAAGAGGGCTTCATGGGCAGCCTTATTTATCTTTAAGTTTATGTTGTTAAAAACACATACACACATTTGGTTTGGCAACTGGAGTCATTCATTGCATCAAATTCAAGATAGTTCTTTCTTTAAAATATTTTATGAAATGCAATTAAAATTCAAAAATTCAAAATTAAAAAGAGGCTAATATGCCTCATAAAGTAGATAACTTGGATGTGTGTGGTGGTATTGTGTTCCCCAAAATATTGTGCACTCTAATAAACTTATCTGAGGTCACAGAACAGAACAGCCACAATATTAAACATAGAGGATAGGCAGTGGTAGCACACGCCTTTAATCCTAGCTTTCCAGAGGCAGAGATCTACCTGGATCTCTGTGTGTTCAAGGATACAGTCAAGCATGGCAACACATGCCTTTGATCCCAGAAACTGAGCCTTTAATCCCAGGGAGTGATGGCAGAAAGCAGAAAGGTATATAAGGCGTGAGGACCAGAAACTAGAAGCATTTGGCTGGTTAAGCTTTCAGGCTTTTGAGCAGCAGTTCAGCTGAGATTCATTCTGGATGAGGACTCAAAGGTTTCTAGTCTGAAGAAACAGGATCTGGCGAGGTGAGGTAGCTGTGGCTTATTCTGCTTCTCTGATCTTCCAGCATTCACCCCAATAACTGGCTTCAGGTTTGATTTTATTAATAAGTACCTTTAAGATTCATGCTACAGATGTGTACATTGTACACACATCAATGATTGTGTGCTGCAAGCATAGAAGCTTGTGTGTGTGTTTCATTTTTATATATTTGGTTGTCAGTCTAGCCTTTAATGGCTGAGCCATCTCTCCACCCCATGTTTCATTTTTAAATGGCTTGCTTCAACATGTTCTTTATGAATGTCTCTCTGGAGACAGTATATTGCTTCTTTGGATGGTTTTCAACTAAATAAACAAAGTCCACATTCTGTTAAATATAATCTTCACTCAATTTTTCTTTAAAGCTCTACTCTTGCTTTTAGCATCCCCCGTGTATTAAATGGTTTTTGTGATCAGATGACCGGAAATACTATGTCTTTATTAACCTTCTCTAGTTTAACTTCAGTTCTTTTCAGATAATTGTCTTTATAGTTTTGATCATTTGGTGATCTTTAAGCATAACTAAACAATATCTAAGTGTCCTTGATTCTATTAAGTTTTTGTGATAAAACACTGTGACAAAAAAACATCAGAAGAAGGAGGGTCTTATGTAGGCTCAAAGTCCATAGCGTGAAAGTTCCCTGCTTATGCTCTGATCACACTCCAAGCATCTATAAGTTTCCACCTGTCCCTATACCACTTTAATGTGTACATTGGGATATGTGGCCAGACCAGTCTGTTGGGACTGTTGAAGCCATGAGTTCAAACTAAGCTGCCATCACTGAATATGTATATGTAACACATTTTTCCAGTGAAATATCAGTTAGCCATATAAATGAATAAAATAAGTGTGTGCCACAATACAGATGGACCTTAAAACTACTACGCAATGTAAACTCTACCAACACAAGAAGCTGCACAAAAGATCATTCAATTCATTTGAAATGTAAAGCATATACATAAATGTAGTGGGTGGCCATTCCAGCTTTGACCTGGAAGTTCCAAGCCCCATTGAGGCATAGGTAATGGTCACGCCTACAAGGCGGGGCTGAGAGAGGACCCTGAAGACCCGAGATCTGGATGCGTGGGCTCTCTTGGTTCCTAAACTCTGGACGCTGGAGCTAGACTGAGCAGAGTTCTCCAGAGAATACCACCGGACTGTGCCACACTTTCCCAGACCCTGTTACCTATCCCTTCACTTGTAAGTTACCCCACAAAATAAACCTCCCTTTTAACTACATGGAGTGGCATTCATAATTTCACCAATACATAAATATAGAAAGCATAATAATAGTTCCAGGTACTATTAGAAGGAAGTGATGGGAAGTGATTGCTAAGTGATGTAGGCTTACTTTAGGGAAGATAATATTTTCCATAATTAGTCAGAAGTAATGACTGTTCAACTTTGTGAATATTCAAAACCTGGAGCCCTTCTTCAGCTGGATCATGAGGTGGTCTTTTCATTCTTCCAGATTCTTTTCTCCAGTGTTCTGACATGACTAACTGGTACTCGAAAGTTGCACTGTCACCCATTTCTATCTGTTAGTATGGAGGGAGTTTCTTAACAACAACTAAAAATATGAAAAGTACAGTTGAATACTTTAAAAATTAAAATTATGGAATATGAGTTAAACCTCAGAATACTGTGAACACAGAAATAAATACACAAGCCTAACTACCTTTTGAGTATGAGCTAGAAAATGCCACTGAAAATCCAGTTATGTGAATGTTTACTTTTTATGCTGGTTATAGTGGCCACCCTTCAAGAATACCTTAAATTATTCTCGGCCAACATCATTGTGTAGCCTTATTCCCACATAAGATGGTACATGTGGCACAGATGAAGGCATAACATCTCTGATATTATATATAAAGATACTTGCTTTTCTGCATGGTCAATCTCTCTTGCATTAGTCTCCTCACCAAAACAGAGCATAAGGTGGCAATGCTATAGTTTTCATAGGATGTGGACATGGAGTCTCCTTGGGCAGCCATATAAATGAGCTGAGAAGCTGACCCTACAACCTGAGTCAAAATATCAGGTAATTGTAGCTTGGCCTAGCAGTTTGACTGATCTTACAAGATAGCATGAGCTAAAAAGAAGCTAAGCTACAAACACAGTCCTGATCCACACAAAGTATGTGGAAGGGTGTAATGCTTTTTGTCCACCTGTTAAGGCTGTGTTGTTATGGAGACATACATAAACTGAGAACTGATGAGCAGATGACAGGTGATAGGATTTCAACCTAGCTTAATTCCCATCACCTTCTTTGTAGTTAATTGTGTCAGTTCACATCCGGAAATGTATAATGTTGTCTATACCTCAGATAATGCACTATACAGCATTGCATCTATGCATATCCAGTTAGGAAAACATCTAAAAGAGATGGAGAAAGGAGTCTATGCATAACATATAAAAATGTAGAAAATAAAGGAATATTCTATGGGATTCACATGTCCTTTGAACCTAGCACAGAGGAAAATTTGATGCATACTTTCTTTTTCTATTGAAGATAGTTTCTTCTTTCATACAATACATCAACCTCAGTTTCCCTTCCATCCATCCTCCAAGCTCCCCACTGCCTCCCGTCTACCCCTGATCCAGCCCCCTTCATTTCCCTGCAGAAAAGAGGAGGCCTTAAAACACAACAACCAAATAGGACAATAAAGATATAGTAAGACACTGCAAAAGCCTGAACAAGGCAACCCAATAGGAGGAAAAGGGTTCCAAGAGCAGACAAGAGTCAGAGACACACCCCTCCTACTATTAGGAGTCCCACAAAACACCAAGCTAATAGCCATAGCACATACATATAGGATCTAGTGCAGACCCATGCATGCCTGGTGCTTGCAACTTCAGTCTCTGTGAGCCCATATATGGCCTGCGTAGTTGATGAGAGTAATAAAGTACATGCATTTCCTATCAATTAATTAAATGCATTAAGTAAATAAAAACAACTATAAGAATCTAAATTGCTTGGGATATATTTAAAAGCTGATACCTCCAGCTGAGTTTTAAGAGCAAGGATTGCTTGTTTCTTCTATTTTGAATGTTTTCTGTTTCCATATTAATGATAATATTTTTTCAATTTCTCTAAAGAATTGTGTTCGAACTTTTATAGCATTGACTCTGTAGATTGTTTTTGGTAGAATGAACACTTTAACAATATTAATCCTACGGATCCATAAGGATGAGAGATCTTCTAATTTTTCTTATAGCTTCAATTTCTTTCTTTAGTACTTTCACTTCCATGGTTTGATTTACATCAAGATATTTGAGCTTGTTATGAATGCAATTGATTGAATGTTAGCTACAACATAAATAGACTCAAGGGCTGAAATCATATGAGCATCTTATTAGATGCAGAAAATGTCTTTTATAAATCCATCATCCCCTTATAATTGCATCTTAAAGAATTTAGGGGTACAGGGGATGTATGTATAAAAGAGGCAATGTGTAGTAAACCCACAGCTTGGGAAAAGGAAAAAAAAAAAAACCTCAAAGTATTTCCAGTAAAATCAAGATTAAGAAAAGAATGTCCACTATCTCTCTTGCTGTCCTTCATAGTGCTTGAAGATTTAGCTCAAATAATAAGACAAGAGAAAGGTTTAAGGAATTCCAACAAGAAAGAAAGAAACCAAAATATCCTTATTTGAAGATTATGTGATTACATACATATAAAACACAAAAGACTCCTCTAAAACTCATAAAACTGTAAACATATATACTGAAATAGCAAGACACAAAATTAATAATTCTCATTACTATCACTGTTATTATTAGTAGTAATACAAGATCTTTCTTACTTAAATCATAAACTTGTGGCCTTGTTCCAGCCTCTCAAGTGCTGAAATTATAGATAAATCCAGTTTGTTCAGAATTAAAATTTTTAAAATTTAAGAAATTTAACCTTAATTTTGAGAAGTTACATATTTACATATTTACATTCATATGAATTATTGATATAATAATATAGGAAAAATACCTAGCATCACTCCTTTGAAGATTATATGAATCATATATTTTTAAGTGATAAAAAAGAACATGCTCTCTGCTTGAAGATATTTAGGATAATTATTTTTTAAAGCAAACATTTCACTTTTGAAATATAAACCTCCTATACAAGCAGCCATATAGCAACTGCCAACAAATACTAAACTATCAAGTTGCTGTTCCTTGCTTCCATGATGCCATGCATATTACCTTGGAAAGAAATAAAGGCAGCAATGATAAAGCTTAGCTTTACAATATTGAAATTCTCCCCTCCCACCCTGCAGGGAGAAAAATAATTAGAGAAAGACAATCTAGCTAAATTGACTGGGAAAGAGCTGCTCTGCACCCACACTTCATTACCCATCCTCTTTTTTTCTATTACTTTGCTACAAATGGCTTGATTGTGTTTACCTAACATCCTCATACCTCTCCACTGACCGACTTTGAAGCCAGATAGACATGTTTTCCCGAAACAGCTATAGCTAGCTCTTTACAAAGAAGCCAGTCTTGAGAGTATCTAGCTGAAACTTTAACACATCTTGGGCTGCAATTTCCCAGAATATAAAAGCAATTTTGGAAACCAGTCTTGTACAATAGATGTGAATGGAAGTAAGATTGCTCTGGGGTACAAATACTCTACATTAGCTAAAGTAAACTCAGGATCAGAGGTTAGGAGTCTCGGCCATGAATGAGTATCACACTCCCTCAAAAACTGATCAAATGGTGACCTCCTTTAAACTTTCAGAAGTCATGGCTCTAGAAATATGCCTACCATGTTTTGAAGCCCTTTAACCCTGAATCCAGCAGGATAATGTCTCTGACTGTTGGTCTGAAATAAAGAGCAATTTTGAAGATGTAGTTCTTTGCAAGCACAGTATAAGACGAGAACTGCAGAGAAATAAGCAGCCAAGATGATTTTCTGGAGCTTTCTTTATGGATTGAACCATCAATCCATAATGATGTGAAGGCTTCAGAGATTTCTTAGTTGCCCTCATAAGAAATAGGGATCATTCTATTTTCTGACAGTTCTAGTAGTAGAAGAGGCCACGTTTCCCCATAGTGACCATGCTATGAATCTGAGTAACTAATACACTAATGTCCAATATGTGATGTCTCAAATTAGAAACCAATATTACATGAGTTAATTAATGGCATTTCATTATGTATTACGGTCTCCATTAATAAACTGTGAGTGCACTAAGTATTGCAGCTCTCGGTTGCTCCAGAGACTTCTGCTCAAGTCCAGGTTCAGTTAAGGGCAGAATAAAATGATGGATATAGGAACCAAAATATACTGACTGACTATATCTTATAGGCAAAACCGTCTCAAGTTACGCATCAAGTATAAGCCAAATTTCTCACACAGGCTGCCCACTGCAAAGAAAACGAGGGAGGATGTCTAAAATCCACAGAGACTTTGAATCTACACATTGAGTACTAGTATCGTGGAAAATTTTTTTTAGCATGTCCACAACCTGAAACAGTTACCTGAGTAAAGGCAACTTGGTCTGGGTTCACAAAACCCAAGTCTTTGGCTTCAAAGTTTTGTGTAGCAAGTGGTTTTTCTCTCACTGTGGCATACTCCAGCCTCCCTGGCTTGTTCCAGCTGAATAAGCAGTGTGCATATTCTGAATAACAGTCTGTCTTTCCTTTCTCTTTGTCTCATCTCAAACTCTGGCTTTCATACTCTATCTACTCTTGTGAGTGAACAGAAATGCTAGCATTTCAGCTGCATGAGCATGTCAGGCAGGACAGTCTTGCTCACTTCCGGATGACTAACTGGCAGAGAGTCTCTTATTCATCTTTGCCGGAAAGCACAATGTGTTGTAACCTTTCTCTTTGTAGCTTTAGAAGAGTTGAAGGCAGAGTGCACTAGAAAGAAATGACACATCAGTTAATTTCCTATATTGTATTGAACCGTAATAGGTTAAAAGCAATCGCTACTTCATATTTGGAAGTACACATCTTTCAGAATTTACTACTTGAATTGTAAATAATCATACACCTAAATAATCATAGCAAGTGTCTCCAGTTCCATATTATATATCTCTCTGTCTATCTGTTTGTCATCTGTCTATTATCTATCAACTATCTATCTATCTATCTATCTATCTATCTATCTATCTATCTATCTATCATCTATCTATTTATCTATCATCTGTCTATCACCTATCTGCTATCTGTCTATTAATCTATTATCTGTGTATTTATCAATGTATCCAAGTCCTGAATTATTTTTTCAAAGTCATCCCTCAATCATCCTAACTTTTCCTAATCTTATAATTAATACATGTAACAATAGTTGAAATACAGCATTTCTGTTGGAGCACACTCCATGATTCCACAAACACTCTCTCTCTCTCTTTCTCTGTCTCTCTCTGTCTCTCTCTCTCTCTCTCTCTCTCTCTCTCTCTCTCTGCTTAACAAAGCTTCATAATGGATGATAATGGACGGCAGTTAACTGTTATCCTTTGGTTTGCTCAGAGTAAACATTCAAGTGACTGAGTTACAGCCATGCCTTCTGAAAACATCTGAGAAGGATGTCTCTTCATTTTCACTTTGCCAATGCTGCAGTAAGGTCTGCTCTTTCAGTTATTCAAATTTACAAGCGGAAACCGGCCTTCGATTTTCTTCTGTCATTTAAAAGTTATAATTAGTTTTACTTCAAAGCATTTCTAAAATCTTTGGTTAATCTATGACATTTTTTCCCTGACAATCCCTCCTTGCAATGCAGTTTGCCTTAGAGAGAACCTATATGCTGACATTACACTTGCAGCTTTGAAGTCTCTAATCTGCCATTTGTTTCTATTCACTCCAGCAAGAATCGCCTTCATCAAGCACCCGTTTCTCTTCCAGAAAGCCAGCACATCCTTTTAATTGCACCTCAAATTAAATTTATAGTTAAGATATCCACTTGTGACTGTTAATTACTAGGTTCAACACAAAGGAAAAGTCAGAGAGAAAATAAATTTGTCAAGCATCTATTCTTTGACACAGTGGATATGCATCATTTTCTTTTCAACTTTGAGCAACCCTATGGAGAAGAAAATTTATCCACTTACTCACATGAAAAAAGTCAGATATTTAATGGTGAAAATTGTTTTGGAAAAATAGTATGAAGGCTTAGGAGAACATGAAAGTCATTTGCCTCTGCTGAGGGACAGGGTTACAATAACGGACAATCACCTGGTACTTTTATTCGTCTGTATAGATATAATCTGTAACTACTTATTTTTATTTGATATTTAGTGTTCTGCAACTTCAGATATGAAAAAAAAAAACATAAAAATAGAAGGAAATGCCACCATAGCTCATTTCCTGGGAATATTTTAGCTGCCCATGTGGTTAAAAACGGGTAAAGAAAAGATAGCACCTTCAAAGTGAGCCTCAAATCAAGTAACAGGATTCAAAGTCATATAGTTACAAAATGTGCTGCCATAGTCAGGTTCATGCTGCTAAAAACTTTAATTTATAAGCAACCAGTTGTCAAAACGAATTAAAGCATGCATTACAAGAAAGGGGGATTGTTTCTTTAGTTAGTGTGGTACTTAAAATCCAAGTGGAACAATAAGCATTTTACAGAGGTAATAGTAGGGGTCTATGGGGAGACATAAAGATATAGAAAAATAAATGAGTTTTGATTTCACAAGGATTACATGCTTTTTTTTTTAACCCTTCTCCTCTTTGCAAAGCTTAAATCCAATAGTGATTGATGCACCCAGCACTTTTGGCTAGGTGGAGGGAGCTATAAGAATTCTTTTAAGATGACTAACTTGCATACCCATCCTGAAGATTATGTGTGATGGTGGTTAGTCTCTCGATTGTCAACTTGATGGGATTTAAAATCACCATGGAAACAAATCTCTGGATATGTCTGTGAGGGCATTGTTAGATTACATCAGTTGAAGTGGGACAATCATCTTAAAAAGGGCAGAATCATTTCATGGGCTGGGATCCCGACAAACTCACTAGAAAGATGAAAAGACGAAACTTAGTCAAAACCCACTGCTTCTTGACCAAGGCTGCAATGTGACTAGCTTCTGATGCCGTAAATTCCAAACTGTGATAGACTGGACTCTAATTATGAGGAAAAATAAACCTTTTATTCCCTAAGCTGTTCATGCCAAGTGTTTTATTTCAGCAAATAGATAAGTAACTAACTCATTATGTGTTCTTAATTATGAAAGATAACTGTAATAAAATCTGTAAAGCACACAAAAACAATAAGAAAGCTAACATGTAGATAAAGCAATACTTACCATCAAGCTTTGGTACAGTCACCTGTGGAGACCCATTTGTTTTATATGAAAAGAGACAGGTGTGTATAGATGTGTCTTGTGTGTATGCGTCAGGTATGTAGAACAATCTGTGCGTCTGTAGTGCTGCCTCCTTTTTTCACTCCGTGGCTCAGGTTGTCCTTAGAGTGTTGGGTGTGCTATTGGTGCTCTGGAGTGAGTGTGTAAATGAGCCGTGTTGTTGTTCTGAGCAGGTTGATAGTGCAGTCAGATCAGGTAAGTGCTGGGCTTCACACTCCAACCTTTCCTTGGAATCACAGCATTCAAACTACAGCCTGTTTGCCTTAAAAATGTGATAATGGTCAAATAGTCTGCTTTGTGATTTACATTTTATTAGCCATTTGTGTGGTTTAATGTGAATGTTTGTGTTATATGTTTCTTGTATACAATCTAGGTAGGGGTACCAGAGAAGAATCAACAACACTTCCAGCCTTTGTCAGGTAACATGAAAAGGGATCATTTTTGTCTTAAGGGAGAATATTGAGATGTACTATATTTTGTACCTTCAGCATCCAAATATGTTTGCTTTCTTGATTTGTTTCACACACACACACACACACACACACACACACACACACACATACACACACACACGTTTGTATAGATAATATATATATATATATTTTGTATAATTTTTGTATAATTTGGAAATTTACTTTTATAAAATCATTTACTTCAAATTTGGAAAAGCACATAAAACACAGAATGAGAGAAACTTAGTAAATGCTCAGTCTTGAATCATTAAATAAATATTTAATATTACTAGGAAAGCAAACAGAATGTTAATAAACACTGGGCATTTTATGCCATCTAGTTCTTCAAACAGGGTACATCTCATTTCATTTCTCCTCAAGACTCTAAACCAAGGTAGGCAATATTATTACAACTATTTTACAAATGAGTAACTGAGGCCCAGAGAGGTCAACCAAATTTTCTAAGATGAAAGTAAATTTCATAATTAAGAGCTGATAAGACATTTTGACTAAACAGCTTTATAAAGCTAACTGACTATACTTAAATTCTTGTCCAATATTTATATGTAAACCTAAGGTTTTGCAAGTAGCTACTGCATAGTATTTCAATGGATCACATAGTTTAACTGATGAACCATCCCTGTGGGATAAATGAAGAAATCTATCTTCGATGGGGAGCTAAATAACATCTTCAGAGTTGCTTAGGTAGTAATTATGACATAAAGATTCATGCCACCTGCCAGGCGGTGGTGGCGCACGCCTTTAATCCCAGCACTCGGGAGGCAGAGCCAGGCGGATCTCTGTGAGTTCGAGGCCAGCCTGGGCTACCAAGTGAGTCCCAGGAAAGGCGCAAAGCTACACAGAGAAACCCTGTCTCGAAAAACCAAAAAAAAAAAAAAAAAAAAAAAAAAAGATTCATGCCACCTACTGTATTTACACCCTTATTTCTCTTAATCACTATTATAGCTCATTTTACAACCCCCAATATTAAATGTTCTAAATCATACTCAAAGCAAAAACATACATGTGCATGTGCACATGCTATTAATTATATTTGTGGTTTCATGCTTCAATAATGTGTATAGGAAATAGTAACAGAAGCATCATAACATCTACTACTGCATATGCTAAGAAAATCTTTTGCATATATTGTACTAGATTATTTGCCTCCTGCTACTTCTGAGAAAGAGGCCAAATTTTATGTTCCAATAAAAGGGACTGGCACAAGTTTCAGCCCATTGACCCATGCTGCTTCAAGATGTTTAGTCTGAAAAAATAAAAAGTAAAAAATAGACTTCCATAAGAAATACATTGTTCTCCAATCTGCCTCTGGATAAACACACAATGGTTTCTATAGAATATAAATATATATCATTTAAATAATTCAGAATAGCTAAGGGGATTGAAATAAATAAAAAAGTGAAGTTGCTAGCATTTGAAATAGTTGCAAGAGCCTGACTTTTCCTTTAAAGCCAATATTGCTCATATTTATATCCTCTTACTTCTGGTATAGTGTTCAAGTACTTATAAAAGTGCATAATTTTTGCCTCTTGTTTATTTATACGAGATAATTCTGGCATATATGCCACTGCTGGAGCTAATGGATGCGACAAGGCTGCAAATCAAAGCTTGCCTCGTTTACGTCCTAGAGCAGTGCAGCGCATTGTGGGATCAGATTCTACAAATAATGAACTTTTATGATCGGTCACAAATTTCTTCACAACTTGGTAAAAAGGAAATGTAGCTGTGCTAGGAAATAATGTCACTGTTGAGTTCGCACTGGCCTCAGCCTCTCTGTAGGACTTGGGCTTTGAAACCATATCTGGAACATCATAATCCACTACAAAGTCCAGCTGCTTCTCAGATGGTGACCTTTTCCTTAGGAAGTTACAGATAAAAATAACATTTTTTCCCAAGGGGGATTTTAATACTATTGAGTGAATTTTTATGTAAGCAACTATAGGCATGTCATGAAAAAAAGGAGAAAAGACCCCCAATTATTTTATAAACATAGAAAATGTGTAAGAGAAATTTCATGTATACAAAAAATAGTATGCAAACTCATTTGTACCATTTAAAATTCACTGTATTCTTCGTTAGTGTGTCATTAGAGGAAGTGTTTGGGGACTCAGAAGGCACAACTGAGGGGCTATGAGGTAGTAAACTCATTTCACCACTGGCAGATGAGACTTCTTTATTTCTTCCCAAGCAAGTGAGCACAGTGGTGTTATGTAGGTCTCTGCGTTCACACTCTTATAACAGCTAAGTCTAAGTTTCTTCTCACATTAGGGCATGAGTTCATGGGACGAATTTTCAAGGAGGTTTTATGTGTTTTGAGATTATAAATTCACATGCCTTGAATTTGAGTGGCTCTTTAAATATACTATTTCTCTAAAACAGACAGATCCACTCAAGCCTAGGAATTAGACGTGATTTAGAGATATATTTTGTTTTTTTATATTTATTCTTTGACTTTTGTGCATATATATGGTATGTGTTTGAGTTTGTGTATGTAATATAGATATCAGTGTGTTAGAGATTATGTTTGGAGGTCAGACAACAGTCTCCTTCCAACTTTGAAATAAGGACTCCTTTTTTTCTGCTTCATATATCAGGCTCACTAACTAGTAAGCATACAGGTTCTGCCTCCAATATTGATGTAAGAGCTCTGGCTTTATAGCAGCATGCTTCCTTGTGTCGGAACTACTGTAGGTTTTGGAGACTTGAACTCAGATCTCTGTACTTATGCAGCAGGCACCTCTCCCCAGCCCCAATGCACTTTATTTTGTACATTCACTTTTTCACAGAAAACATAAACCTGTTGTACAGGATTTTCTAAAAATTGGAAGATTTCGCAGTGTCACAAGATACTAATTACTCTACCTAAATAGTGAATGACACTTCATACAGATTATTTATTCTATGCTCTGCCCCATCACCATCACTCACCCTTATTTATTACTTTCACTCAGTCTCCTTCGTCTGTTTCACCTCTGCACTATTTGAGTTTCAAGAGAAAACATGAACATGCTAATTAACCTTTTTAACTACTCAAACATCCATCAAGCAAGGCTTTGTGTAGATGAAAACAATCCAGGATGTGTGATAATATAATAGTACTGATTCATTTCTTAATAAATACGTTTGTATATTCATTTTAACTAACTAATGATAAGCTTGAGACAAGGTCAAAAAATTAAAAGATAATAGATTACAGAAATTAAAATTATGTATTTACTTTCCTTATGATATGAGCTTTAATGCATTTGGTGGGAAAAAAGTATTTTTAAACAATTTAAGAATCCTGTTGTGAATATGTGATTCATGGTCTCTCCTTATTATAATTACCTCTAGGTTCAACAGTCCTGGCTTATTTTTTAAAATGGATGGGATCCATGGAAGTGTTTATCTGTTCAAATTTTGTTTATAGTTACTTTACTGTATACTACCTATGGCCAAATTGCAACTCATTTCAGTGGGTTTCCTGGATCCTTTCCAGAATTTTGTGGAGATGAAAGAAAGGTGTAAGTGAAAGTAAAATACTATAGTTAATGTAACTTCTACCTGTAAAGAAATACATCTGAAAACCACTGGCCTCAGTTTTAGAGGAGTCTGTTTAATTTTGCTTTTATATTTGCAAAATGTTAGTAACCATTTATTGTAACTGAACTGAATTTGCAATTACTTCGGAGGAAAGTGAGAGATACCTCTGGGTTATCTGTGAATATATTTTCCAGGAAGAATTAACTGAAGGAATAATAATCCTGATGGTGGGTAGTACCATCAGAAGGTTGAGAGTAAGAGTGGGCAGATGAAGTAAAAAAGAAAAAAGAAAAAAAATCCAGTTGAATATTATTGCTTCTCTGATTCCTGGTCTGCCACAATGTGAAAGCTTTATTTTGAGACATAACCATGCTGCCATTTGGTATTAGATAACCAATTGTGTTCTTCCCAGGGTAAGATGATTTTTCCTGCTCTTAGCATTTCATTTCTTAATTGAAAAGGCAAGTTTCCTTGAGGTGTGTGGTTGTTTGAAAAAGAGTAGCTTCCAAAGGCTAATATGTTTGCATGCCGTGCTTAGTCGCCTGTTGATTTGGCTGCTGAGGGAAGGATTAGGATGTGTGTTCTTGTTAGAGAAGGTGTAGCCTTGTTGGAGGGGGTATGTCACTGGATGAGCTTTCAGGTTTCAAAGGTCCATATCATGATTTCTCTCTCTCTCTCTCTCTCTCTCTCTCTCTCTCTCTCTCTCTCTCTCTCCTGCCTGAGAATCAGTATATAAACATTTCAGGTCCTGCTCCAGTGCCTTTTCAGTCTGCCTCCTACCATGGTGATTAAGAATAATCTTCTAACAAATGGTGCTGGCATAACTGGATGTCAACATGTAGAAGATTGCAAATAAACCCATATCTATTGTCATGCACAAAACTCAAGTCCAAGTGGATCAAAGACCTCAATATAAAACCAGTTACACTGATTCTGATAGAAGAGAAAGTAGGAAGTATCCTTGAACACATTGACACAGGAGATCACTTCCTAAATATAACACCAGCAGCACAGACACTGAGAGCAACAATTAATAAATGGGACCTCTTGAAACTGAGAAGCTTTTGCAGGACAAAGGACACAGTCAATAAGACAAAATGACAGCCTAGAGAATGGGAAAAGATCTTCACCAACCCCACATCTGACAGAGGTCTGATCTCCAAAATATATAAAGGATTCAAGAAACTAGACATAAAATACCAAACAATCCAATTAAAAAATGGGCTACAGAGCTAGACAGAGAATTCTCAACAGAAAAAGCTCAAATGGCTGAAAGACATTTAAGGAACCAAGATAGAAGGAGACATCATGGGATAGGGAGAAACCGAGTGTTTGGGCAGTTCCCAGGAATCCACAAGGATGACCCCAGCTTAGACTGCTAGCAATGGTGGAATGGGTGCCTGAACTGGCTTACCCCAGTAATCAGATTGGTGAATATCCTAACTGTCATCATAGAGCCTTTCTCCAGTAACTGATGGAAGCAGATGTAGAGATTCAGAGCCAAGCACCAGGCCAAGTTCCAGGAGTCCAGTTGGGGAGAGAGAAGAAGGATTCTGTGAGCATAGAACATCAAGATAATGATGGGGAAACCTACAGAGACAACTAAACAAAACTAGTAGGAACTCACAAAATTTAGATCAACAGCTGTGGAGCCTGCATATGACTGGAGTAGGCCCTCTGCATAGTGAGACAGTTGTGTAGCATGATCTGCTTGGGAGCCCCCTGGCAGTAGGATCAGAATCCATCCCTGGTGCATGAGCAGGCCTTTTGGAACCCACTTCTATGATGGGACACCTCACAGAGCCATGGGGCAGGGGATGGGGCTTGGACCTGCCTCTACTAAATGTACCTCCCCATGGGAGGCCTTATCTTCTTGTAGGAGAGAATGGGCAGATGGGTTGGGAGGGGGAGGCTGGGGTGACAGGAGAAGGGACGAGGAGAATCTTTGGTATGTAAAATGAATAATTTTTTTCTTATTAAAATAAGTTTAAAAAAAGAATAATCTTCTGAAACTGCAAGTAAGGCCTCAATTAAATGATTTCTTTTGTAAGAATTGCCTTAGCCATGGTGCTTCTTTTTTTTTTTTTTTGAGCTTTATTAGGAGAGATAAAGAGAAAGAGAGAGAGAGAGAGAGAGAGAGAGAGAGAGAGAGAGAGAGAGAGAGGGAGACTGTGCAGAATATGTAAGGAGAGAGAGCACCATGGTGCCTCTTTAAAGCAATAAGACAGTAACTAAAACAGAAGTTGGTATCAGGAGAGAGTATTGTTGTGACAGTCCTGACCATGCTATCATCGGAAGAAATATTGAAGACTGTGACTTTGAACTAGAAAAGTAGTTGTACCCTTTAACTGGGTCTTAATGGAGAATCCTAGTAGGAGAATTGAAGATGGTAGTGTTAATGGCAATGTGGACTGTGGGGCCACAACTCAGGAGGTTTCAGAGTGGAGGAATATATTTTACTGGCCTAGATACCATTCTGATATTTTGACAAATGTCTCCCTTTCACCTCTGCCCTAAAAATTTGCCAAAGGCTAAATTGAGGAGGTTTGCATTAATGGCATTGAAAGGGGAGATTTCAAAACAGTCTAGTAAAGACTTTGTCACTTGGTTTTTATTGATCACTCTTACACAGATCTACAATGAAAAGGAGCAAGCTGGACAAATATAAAATGTACAGTTTGAGGAGAAAAGGACCACTAGGCAAAGTAATGTGGTGCCAAGTCCAGTGCTCAAGAAGATAAAAAACCTAAAAAAGGCCCGACTCAGAATAAGGGAGTAGTACCCTCTGGGCAAGACACTGCCCATCTAAACACCCAAGTTGTGAAAAGGAATTAAAAGAAGTTTAAGGCTCAAAGAAAACCATCAACAAAGGAAAGCTTATGCAAATTCAAGTCAAGAAGAGTTCCACATTTCAGGCTCAGCAAGCAGGAAAAACTTGGCAGCTTCAGCCATGCCCTTGAATTTAGAGTAAAAAAGGACACAGGAATGGTTATGGAATCTTCCTCAGCGGTTAAGGTAAACTGCTGAGGCCAGGCAGTTGGCAGAGCATTCTCTGCACTGAGGCTCCAGGGGCCATTGTGTGACACTATGAAGGTGAAGAACTTGGAGATCTAAAGAATGCTTTGACATATGACATAGAGATACAGAATTTGGAGTCTGTCCTGCTGGGTTTTGGTCTTGCTTTGATCCAGCATTTCCTCACTATGCTCCCTCTCTTTCCTTTTGGAATGGTAGTATATATCCTCTGCTATATTATGTAGGAAATACATGATCTACTTTTTTTAAAAATTTTTTTATTTTTATTTTGCAATACAATTCAGTTCTACATATCAGCCATGGATTCCCTTGTTCTCCTCCCTCCCGCCCCCCTCACCTTCCCCCCAGCCCACCCCCCATTCCTACCACCTCCAGGGCAAAGCCTCCTTTGTGGACTAAGATCAACCTGGTAGACTCAGTCCAGGTAGGTCCAGTCCCCTCCTCCCAGGCCAAGCCAAGCAATCCTGCATAGGCCCCATGAACTGCTTTTTGACTTTGATTTGACAAAGCTTGCAGTTAAGAGATTGTCTTGAGTCTTAGAAGAGACTTTGGAATTTGAATAGTTTTAGGACTGAAAGACTATGGGGACATTTGAATTTGTACTGAATAAATTTTACATTATGATATGACTATAGGCTTATGGGGGTCAGAGAGTGAAAAGTGGTGGTTTAAATGATATTTTCCCCCATAAGCTAATGTCTTAACATTCTTAGTCTCCAACCGATTATAGAAGGATTAGGAAATGTGGCCTTATTGGAGGTAATATGTCACTGGGAGTGGATTTTCATGTTTCACCATCAACACCAGACATAGTGTCTCTCTGCCTGCTGCCTGAGGATTAGGATGTACAGGTCTCAGCTACTACTCCAGTTCCATGTCGGCTTTCCACCATGATAATTATGGACTAACATTCTGAAATTGCAAATGAGCCTCCAATTAAATGATTTCTTTTATTTGAATTGCCTTTGTCATTGCGTCATTTCACATTAATAGGGCTATCATTAAGACATGGGGTGAAAATTACAATTATCTGTGGGTACAAGGACAAATATGTAGAATGTCATTAAGAATTATGTTGTTTTAGTAACATGATGATTATGGGTTCTCCTCTACTATCTATGACTTCAGTAGCCCTAGGCAGTTGGGTAGGTTTCCAGAACGAGGTATAACTGTCCTCTTGTTGAATGGGTCTTAAGTCCAATTAGCAAGCTGTTGGTTACCACCTAGTTATGTGTGACACTACGGTACCCTTTGGGTTACTATGTCACGCCGATCACTGTTGTTGCTCATAGACATCTTAGCTGGGTAGAACTGTTGGTTGCTTCTCTCCTTGAAGACTGCATAGTGGCATCTGGTACCATGAATGCTAATACTCTGTGGGGAGGCTTTTAGTTATGTTTGAGCTTGGGGGTCTGTTGACTTGACTCTGAAGTATATGGTGTCTGTAAATTTTCAAATATTCTTCAGTAGAAATTTAAAGAAAATGAAATTTTCCTATGTCAAAGACTCTTTGTTTTCAGTTGTTTATTACACTTGTATGAGGCACTACTATAAACTTAAAGTTTCATTTAAAAACTCTCCCTGGAATTATTAGAAAAGAAAAAAAAACTTAGGATATTTACATAAACCTACCTTGAATTTGTGGAATCCATTAATCAACATTGTCATCATTTCTCTTTTTAAAACATACCTTAATTCTATTTCCCCTTCCCAGAGAGGTCCACGTGTCCCCACAAGAGACCTCTCTTTACCTAACCTCTCTGGGTATGTGGATTGTAGCTTGATTCTCATTTACTTAACAGCTAATATCCACTTAAAAGTGAACACATACCATACTTGTCTTTCTGAGTCTGTGCTACCTCATTCAGGATGATTTTTTTTTTCTAGTTGCATCCATTTGCTTGCAAATCTCGTGATGTCATTTTTTTTTTTTTAAACAGTGGGAATCAGAGGGGATGGAGTATACCAGAAGAACTCAGCCCACTGAATCAACTAAGCAGGGCTCATGCTGGCTCACAGAGACTGAAACAGCAAGGAGATCACAAGGGTCAGCACCAGGTCCTCTGCATATGTTACAGATGTTAGCTTGGTGTTTTTAATGGGGCTCCTAACAGTGGGAATGGGTGTCTTGACTCTTTTGCCATCTCTTAAGACTCTTTTCCTCCTATTTTATTGCCTTGTCCAGCTTAGATAGGATGGCTTTTGCTTTGTTGTATTGTATCTTGTTTTGTCCTGTTTTGCTGTGGTCTCTTCTGAAGAGGAAAGTGAGTAGGAGTAGATATGGGGAAAAGTGGAAGTGAGGGGGAGCTGGAGGAGTGGAGGGAAGGGAATCCGTAGTCAGGATATGTTGTATGAGAGAAGATCTATTTTCAACAAAAAAAATTTTAAAAGAATGAACTATGGGAAGGAAACATAAATTTTAATAAACAAAACATAAAATAAAAGAAAATATACCTTAGTTATTTACTATCCTCAATGTAACTTCCTTCATGGTATTTTTAAGATTGTTCCTTTTTTTATGTTATTTTTTATATTTACACATTCTATTAATTTATTTTTGTGAGTATTTGGCCTGCATGTTTATGTGTGTATAGCTAGTTTGTAGGGTGCCTGCACAGGTCAGAAGAAGAAGGTAAATCCCTGGGCCTGGAGTTAAAGATGGTTGTGAGGTGCCATGTGGGTGCTAGAAATTGAACCTGGGTCCTCTGTAAGATAAACAAGTGCTATTAAGACCTGAGCCAACGATTCAACTCTCTAGTAATTTCAGTGTGAGATATGTTTCCATATCACTTATGGCTTTCTCTGCATTTTTCAGTTCTTTTATTCTGAACTTCAGTCAGATTTTTTTTTAACTAAACTATGTTTCACTTCACTATGTCTTTTCTGCTCTGAAGTATTGAAGCTTATGGTATCCTAACTGCCGTTTTCCCTTTTTCTTTTCTGTTTTAGAGTGTTCATTATTTTCTTCTTAATAGATGTAAAGTTTCTAATGAAATTCTTTCATTCATAAAAATATTGCATTTAATGCATATGTGTGTGAGCCTATGTGATTTCATGTAAAATACATGCACAAAGGAGTTCATAAGGGCTAGAAGAGGGAGTCTGACCCCTTGAAACTAAAGTTACAGGAAATTGTCAATAGCCCTAGGGGTGCTGGGAATCAAAGCCAAGTCTTTTGCAAGGGCAGTAAGGCCTCCAACCACTAGGCCATCTTTCCAGCCCCCAAAGTCTCTACATTTTGACAACAGATATTAACATTACCTTCAAAGAACATTTGTCAACATCTGTGTCTACTTGCTGTGTTTTTCTTTCCTTTTAAGTCATCTTTGTGCTCCATTTGATTGCCACAGTCTGAACAATTACATCCTTCTTGGATTTCTATGGTGATGTCTAGTTATTGGTGTGGTAGTCTGAGAAAAAGGGATCTTTGGGAAATGACTAGGTCATGAGGATGGATACTTCATTAGAGTGGTGTCCTGCCTTATCCATAAGATGTGATGACACAATTAGAAGGTATTATCCACAAAGAATGATATCTCACTAGATAATGACTCTCCCGTCTCCTTAATATTAAAGTTCCTAGTCTCTTGAATATTAGGAGATATGATTCTTTATTCATACACTATCTAGCTTATGTCACTTTTCCGTAGTTGCCCAAATGAGCCATGTATTGCTATAAGAGATCATTAGATTTACTCAGAGGCTCTTATTATCAGCAGAAGCTTTTAGTAAATTCTCACGAAGAAATTTACTTCTGCCAAATAGTTACTGCAAACTTTGCTTTGCTTAGAATTCAAAAGGGATTTGCTGAATTTTCTTTCATCTTCAAACAAAAGTATAAACATTTAAGTATTTCCTTTCTAATATGACATTTTTTAAATATTCTATTTACTTTAGAGTATAAAATACTTGAAAATCCAGGGCCTGGCAGAGATTTGTTTAATGGATTTAAAATAGTCCCTGCTAATTAGGTTGTTTGGGAGCTCATAAATTAGCTTCAAAATATTAAATAAAATTTGGATTAATAATTGTTAAATAAACTAAGAAAATTCACTTTTCAGCTGAATATATTTTGCAAAGACCACTCCCTCTAACACACATTCTGAAAGCCTTCCATATTAAAATATTTATGTTCTTTGCTAGATTTACATAGATTATTTAAAAAAAATTATTCTCATGGGAACCGACTGTTCTTTAATTAGGTCAATCATTTTGTAGCATTATTCAGAGACTTTAGTTTCCATTTCAAGTATTATGACAGGAGCAGACTCTGTGAATAAAGCAGTATAATATCACAATGTCAAATTTTCTTTTACAACAATAGGCAAAACTTCTCATAGAGCCAACCATTTAGATGATAACATTAACAAAGAAGTCAGTGCAGCTCCTCCTGTGAAGATTTTCTGTAGATAAATGACAAAATATTAAATATATTGTGGTATTTTCTTATTTTAGACAATATTTTATAGCTAAAATATTATACATGTATTTCACCAACATTTATATTTTATATAAATTCACAAGCTCGATATTTCATAGTGTATTCTCTTTATGATAAATATGGAAGAAGAAATGCTTGTGTTTTCCAATTCTTGCCCCTGGAGTTCTTTACTTTTAGGTGACTATGCCCTATGTCTCAATATTGAGCTTAACAATTTTTCAAGGTTTCTCAAGTTCAAGTTAATGTCAAAACCTGAAAACATACCAAAGAATCAGTCAAATGAGTATTTGTCCCACTGTCACTACTCTGAGGGGCTGAAAGATACTAATGGAAATGTTGAAGTTCTTGTCAATCACCCTCTAGCTACATCAATGTTTCTCATATGAAGTTCAAATTCCTTTTCATTGTTGATCTACCTCAGAGCCCCTACTTACATCACACGACCTCTAAGCCTTTGTGAATTACTCATTGAAAACCTTAGAATGAGTTGGACATGGAGACTTGAGTGATATGGTCACATGACACTTCATGGAGCCCAGGAAGAACAAACAGAAAATGGACTCCCTGCCCAGGGCCTTCAAAATGAATTTAGTATGGCCACATTTTAATTTCAAAACTTTTATGTCTGTAACTATAGTACAAGATATTTATGTTGTTTTATTAAATCCCATTTGTTATCATTTGTTTAAAAATGATAACCACCTCAACCACAGTAAACTGTTGAAACAGTGATGTCATAATCTAAACATGTAGCATGCAGAGAAGTTGCTGGGAGGGCATCTGTAGTCATTTGAGTACTAGCAATACAAAATCTGAGAGAGATAAATATTATTGTGTATATCTTTGTGTGTTTTCAAAAGGCGTTTGTTGTTTGAAACAGCAATATAATTCATTATTTAACTCTATCCTTACTAAATATGCCATCTCTTATCATGTTCTATATAGTCATCAGACAGTGCTATATGTGCTGAGTTACTTCAATATCAGTTAATAGATCCATTGAGAGCCTGTTGGTAAGTGATTATACTTATAATATTAATATTGGCTTGATACTTGTGCCATAATATGTGATATGGAAATTGTAATTGTAACTCAAATAGAAAAGATTACCCCTGGCATTTTCAAGATCATTACCTTTGCTAGCATGATGCTTTAATTTTAGAGAGTTATTATGAAAACATTGGTCCAAATCCAAGTACAATGTCAGTATTCCTATTACTGCTCTCAAATTAGGAAAGAACATATATGAGTATGCACAAAATCCTCTATGCTTTCACATCAGCTTTTACTATAAATTGGCACCTAATAAGCTACAATTGCAATACAGTAATAAAGACAGAGAAAGGGCTTTGTTTGAATTTTTCATTTCTTTGCCTGCATTGATAAATGCCAGCTTTCTCTGGAGGTAAATTAGATTTAATTAATGCATTCTTTTCTTGTGGTCACTGAAACAGATGATCACAAATGGGATTTCATAAAACAACATAAATAACTTCTAGTGTATACAGACATAAAAAGTTTGAAATTAAAATGTGGTCACTACTGTTTGGTTGGGAGCTCCACCTCAAACCCTGGCACCCTGGCATCCCTATACCCAAAGAGTCTGGAATGTTCTAGTGGAAGATCCATCTCAACTCCCCTCCCCCATCTCTTTCCCTAAACCCGCCCCTTCAAAGCCCACCAAACACAGCTCCTCCCACAAAGAGTCTCAAGACCACTCCCACAGGGTATATAAACTGCATCCCAGAAAACAGACTCATAGTTCTTCTGGTCTCTCATCCCAGTCTCCTCTCTGTGGGGTCGAGAAATCACCCAGGATCACTTTAACCATTAAACCTGGGCTTTTCTAATTTGGTCTAATTTGATTTGCTACATTGCTGGAGAGGCCTATCAGGGTACAAAAAAAAAAAATCTTACCAACTACTAAACTCATTTTGAAGCTGCTGGGAGGGAATCTATTTCTTGTTTTTCGTACCTGGGCTCTATGCATCACCATGTGACCACATCACTCCAGTCATCATGCACATAATTATAAATTGTGCTTTTCTCTGTATCTTTTTGTTTTATATTTCTCATTCTAATTTTTCATTGTTTTTATGATGATCCCTGAGATTTCACTTAGTGTTCAGTTACCTATTCCAGGGTAGTCTATTCTCAAGACCCATTACTTAACCACATACCAATTTGATTTAGCAAATAAAATGTTAACGATAGGGGAGATATCAGAACATGGTCAGGTGGACTGGAGGGATAGCTCAGTCATTAAAGGCTAGGCTCAAAACCAAAAATATAAGAATAGGGTCAGACATTTGAGGAAGGCACTGTTTAATACTCTATCACCAAGTATTTATAACTATTACATATGTAAAATAGATTCAGTGGAACCCAGTCTCACAAATATTCAAGCCATTGAAGCATCAATGTGGTGTCCAAATTTTCATCTAAATATCATCAGCTAAGAAAGTCCAAATTTCTTCATTTGAATCATGTATTATGGGTTATGGATAGATAAGATTCTATCCATAGATGTGATCAGCTACAACATAAAAAAAAAATTAAAAAAAAAACCATGGTAAGAAAGAATCAAGATGAAAGTTTTAGAGAAAGTCCCAAGTAGGCAATTCAATTCAAAAGCAGAAAGAAGAGGCACAAACAGTTCATAAATCCCAGACAGGCTTTAAACATTTAAGAAAATCCCCAATAAGTTTCAGGGATCAAACCTATCCTATACATATTCAGGTTCCTTCCTCTATATTTCTGGCTCACTCATGTTGTACTGGCTAGTTTTATGTCAACTTGCCACAAGCTAGAGTCATCAAAGAGAAGGGATCCTCAACTGCAAACATGCCTCCTTAAGCTCGAGATGTAGGCAACTTTGTCGGGTATTTCTTTTCTTTTCTTTTTTTTTAGGTTTTTCGAGACAGGGTTTCTCTGTGTAGCTTTGCGCCTTTCCTGGAACTCGCTCTGTAGACCAGGCTGGCCTTGAACTCACAGAGATCCGCCTGGCTCTGCCTCCTGAGTGCTGGAATTAAAGGTATGTGCCACCACTGCCAAGCGGGTATTTTCTTAATTAGTGGTTGGTGATGATTCCATTCATGGGCTGGTAGTCCTGGGTTCTATAAGAAAGCAGATTGAGCAAGCCATGAGCAGCAAAACAGTAAACAGCATACTTCTATGGACTCTGTATCCATTCTTGACTCCAGGGCACTGCTCTACTTGAGTTCCTGTCCTGACAATGATGAAGTGCAATTTGGAAGTATAAGCTGAATAAACAGTTTCCTCCCCAAGTTTCTTTGGTCATGGTATTCATCATAGCAAAATTAACCCTAACTGAGACACAGGTACTACACTTGCTCCTGCACCTGCACATACATCCTAAGGATAAGGGCTCTGTTCTTGGAGTGATTCATTCTCGCTTAGACTTTGCCATGTTTGTAGGCAAGCACTTCCAACAGCCTGTCTCCTCCTCCTGTAGTTTGGGAGCATTGATTATCTTCTTTCATCTTGTTCTCTCTTGTTTTTGCAGTTCAAACTGATTCTCTCTGATGACATACTTCTCTGCACAAAGCATGACAATTCAACCATTAGTCAAAAGGGTCCTTCAATTCCTCTTAGAAACTCAAATCTAGTTTAAAATCTGCCGAGACAGTTAAATGGATGCCAGATACATATGCCAATTGCCAAGTTAATAAGCGCAAGTTACTAGTTCCTTAGTAGTTCAGAGTACCATTTTTTGTTTGTTTGTTGTTTTTTTGGTTCACTCATACTACAATGGTGTCATGTAATTCATTTCACTTTTGATACTAATTATGCAGGAGTATCCTAAGACTCCACACATTTAAGTGCTCAGAACCACAAGACTTCCCTCAGTTCAGACAGCAGTCACAGTACCATCCAGCCTAAATACAAGATAAATGATTACTGCATATCACTGGAAGTTCTGCATTCATTAGAATGTTTGACAGAACTGATCATTATTTTGTGCATACTGTTGGAATGTACTACAAAGTGCACAAATAAGTAGCTACATGAACAGATAGATGCATAAGGCAAACTAGGCTTCCATGTCTCATGAAACGGGGATGTCCTGCTCTTCCAGGGCATGGCTGTTGTCTTGGTTTGGTTTACTATTGCTATGATAAAATATCATGACCAAAAGGAAGTTGGGAGGAAAGGATTTTTTTGGTTTATGTTTCTAAATCCATAGTCTCTCTCCAAAGTAAGTCAGGCCAGGAACTCAAACTGGATGAAAACTTGGTGACAGAAGATGTAGAGGCCATGGAGGAGTGGTTCTGACCAGCTTTCTCCCCAGGGCTTGCTCAGCCTGATTTCTTATAGAACCCAGGACCTACCTAGTCCGGTGATGACTCTACCCACAATAGGCTGAACCCTCCTCCATCAATCATTAATTAAGAAAGTAATCTACAGGATTGCCTACAGCCAAATTTTATGGAGGCATTTTCTTATCTGAGGTTCCTTCCTTTCAGATGACTCTAGCCTGTGTCAAGTTAACATAAAACTAGCCAGCCCATCTGTGACCATCTGTGGACCACTTCAGGACTGCCCTAAATTTTGCTGATTGGAGGATTTTAGTGTGTATTTCTTTATTTAACTGAGATTTACTTACGCAGGCTTGTAGACACTAGTGATTGTTAGCTCATGTATGAAACTTCTGCCAGAAGTTTATGGTTTTTATATTTAGAATTTTGTTGTCTGATACAGTGTTCCCAGGTGAGGCTTTGAAAAGTGATTGTGTCTTAGGGGGTTCGATTAATAGACTGTATAACACATTGATAAGTTTGTAATTTTATGAAATTCTTTGAAGGTGGCTAAAACTTGTCAGAGGTAGGAACTTAAGGGTACAAACAGTCACTGCTGTGTTTTAGAAGGGTCCCGTTCCTGCCTGCTTCTCTCCTAGGCTTACTCTCACCATAATACTGAATTACTGCGTTCTGTTTACAACAGAGCAAGGTAACCATGGGTGTGAACTAATAAAACCATGTTCTAAAGTAAGTCTTTTCTCCTTCAGTTTGCTTGTTCAGGGAATGTGTCACAGTGACAAAACAATAAAAACAACTGTAGCGGTTAACTTATTTTGTACCCCTTCTACTCTTTCCAGAGTTGAAGCAAGTGAAAGTCCCCATAACATATTAAAACTCAGTTTATTAAGCCATCGGCTGCCACACACTCTCCTCCTGAAGCTATCTATGAGTCAGACAGTGTTAACCACATTATAAAGAATAAAACAAAACTCTTCTCTCTATTATCACTCAGGCTTTGGGGAATGGTGTAGAGTATAAACACTCATGTACATTCTTCCCTATATCATAACTTCATTATTTAATTGTTGCCTGACTTATCTTATTTGGTTGGAAGCATCAAGGAGAAACTTAATCATATCTAAAACCCTTTGCTTCAAAATCTCCACAGCTAAATATGCAGGTTATTTATTTCTAAGTGCTGATCTCACAGTACTTCATCTGCATTCAATGTTGTTCACTTTTGCTTCAGTTTCTAATATCACATTTCTCATTTCTACCTGAGCACTCATTAAAAATTATGTATCATACTAACATTTCTATCAACATTTTGTGTATAATAACCTATGTATTCTCTCAGGTAATAGAAAACATTTTTTACTTTGTTTCTATGTCACTTTGAAAGGTCACCTGAAATTATTTTAATGTTCATATTTCTGCCAACATACACCTAAAATGATAAAGCCTTTTCTGCCGTTGTCTGAAAACTTCTCTGTTCTCTGTCATTGTCCATTTCTAGCCACTTCCAGAAGTTTAGACAGGTTAAGCTGCTACCTTTGAAGCCTTGATTTCACAGTCAATGGATAGTGAAGGGACACTAGCCCACTCAAGCATGTGACTCTGGAGGGCCTTGCCTTTCTCCCCGATTCCCATTAGATTACATTCCTAAAACTAGTCTCCAAGTTCTATTATCTTATTTGGTGACTTCCTCCTCCTGAGGCTGACTACCAAAGTCTAGCCATCAAAAGTCCCCCTTGCTTTACCTAATTAACATGCCCAATTAAACACCTCATTCTCACATGGGGATTCCCCCTTTACTTTTATGAATGGCCATTTCCCAATGTGTCACTCTGTCTCCCCTCTATCCAGAGACAGTCCTTTGTCCCTGGGACAAATAACTCTTTCCCTTGTCCCCTTCCCCTTCTCCCTTGTCTCCTCTGTCCTTTACCACTGCATCCTACCTCACTCTAACACAGACCTTCCCTTATTATCCTTTAAAAAATTACACTTGGGCCGGCGGTGGTGGTGCACGCCTTTAATCCCAGCACTCGGGAGGCACAGGCAGGCAGATCTCTGTGGGTTCAAGGCCAGCCTGGTCTCCAAAGTGAGTTCCAGGAAAGGCGCAAAGCTACACAGAGAAACCCTGTCTTGAAAAACCAAAAAAAAAAAAAAAAAAAAAAAAAAATTACACTTGGAAGGCCATTTGCTGATGTTTTTCTCCCTGAGTGAGAAAGCAGTCACTTTAACTTTTCTTTCCCACTTAATAAAGAATCTCTCTGTGAAAATAGGTGTTTGGGTATGGTTTGTGCCTAATCAGGGGTAAAGGAGGAAGCCCCTGCTGTGCAGGGGTTCTCCTTCAGGTAGAATTTGTTTTATACAAGGAATAATTTTTACATAGAGGTAGTAGATACTAATCATATCTATAAAACATCTCCATATCATCTCTTAATGTGTGATTGAATAACTAAGAACAATAGCCTAGCCAGGTTTGAATAACTAAGAACAATAGCCAGCCACAATAAAAATGATCATCAGTTTATTTAAGATGTATCAAAATTAATTTCATTAATATATCATGCTATTAATCCTAGCTGAAGTACAGATATTTAAAATGTCAAACAAGAAGCTTTGAAAACAATAATTTTATCTACGTGCTTGTTTATTCGTTTGTTGAAGAAACCAATGTGTACATGATCAGCAAACATCAACTCTCTTGTCATAAATACGATGGAGGATTCCAGTTCCCCAACGAGAAGAGTGAAGAATTCAGCACTTCAGCTGGGAGAGACTGAGAGTGAAACACTGAAGGAAGTTCCCTTGGCTTATACCGAAGGGTTTTACACTATTGTTTCATATTTACATTTTTAATTAAAGAACTCTATGTTACTAGAATGCAAACAGTCTCAGGAAAGGAATTTACTGAAATTGTATCAAGATAAAGATGAGGTACTAGGAAATGAGCCAAGAGCATGGTACTGTTTTTATTATGTAGAGAAGCAGAATAAATGGACTTAAAATGTAAAATAATTACATATAATGTGATAGAATTATAAAGTTATTAATTTCTTCATAAACTCTAAGATCATATCTAGGGTTTCACCATGACTCTGATTTTTCAGATAAAACTACTCAGTTGGTTCCAGATATGTAGATGATTTAAGCGTAGATATGAACTTATGTTCTTGGAGCTTTAAAATTTGAGTAATAGATATGAAAAATATGATAAATAAAAATAGATATCTAAATTTATATATGTGTGTGATATTAGTAATAAACATATAATTACATTTAAATCTCTTTATAACTACATGAAGAAAAGATTCATGTATATGGAAAAATAATTTTCTCCATCCCTGTATTATACATGTCTATCATTACATATTTTTCTATAAAGTATCTTCTAAACCAATTTTGATCATCAAGAAGCAACAAATATTAAAATTAGTTCATATTTATAGTATAGATTTCATATTTCTTCCATTTTATCAAATTGAAAAGTAACCAGAAATTTTAATCAATTTTATTTTTTTCATTTGACTAATGTAAATTGTAGCTTATTAGATCAATGAAAGGTTATGAATTGCTTTTAGTACAATTAGTTATAAAAATATGAACATACTTGTCCCTATTACATCAATAAGTAACCAGTTACACTTTGGAGCATCTTAATTCATTCCAAACCAATAAGTCAATGCAATTCTCAAAATTTAGCATGCATAGGGTTTATCTAGAAGACTTCTGAACAGACAATATGCATCATTTGAATGTCTGATTTAATTTACTTATTGTAAATTCTAATTATTTACATTTCTGAGAAGTTCATAACTGATTCTAATGATGAAGGCACTGACCCAAATCTACATACTAAAGATAAGTGTGTGAAGACATCACTGAGTTCTATACAACGTTTTTTATGTTTTTTTTTCAGCTTTGAAAAATATTTTTATTTTCATTTCTACAAATAATTAAATTCTATCCACAATACTTCAAGATGAGCTATAAATCAGAATTCCAATAACATAACATATACATGTTATTGGTATTGATAAGAATAAAAGACTATAAATAACATAGCAACAAGTAGTAGACTATAATTGACAAAGCCCCTCATTCAAACAATCCTTCTTATGTTGTTCTTTTTTTTAAAATTTTTATTTTGCAATACAATTCAGTTCTACATATTAGCCACGGATTCCCTTGTTCTTCCCCCCTCCCGCCCGCTCACCTTCTCCCCACCCCGCCCCCCATTCCCATCTCCTCCAGGGCAAAGACTTCCCCGCAGACTGAGATCAACCTGGTAGACTCAGTCCAGGTAGGTCCAGTCCCCTCCTCCCAGGCCGAGCCAAGCGATCCTGCATAGGCCCCAGGTTTCAAACAGCCGACTCATGCAATGAGCACAGGACCCGGTCCCACTGCCTGGATGCCTCCCAAACAGATCAAGCCAATCAATTGTCTCAGCCATTCAGAGAGCTTGATCCATTTGGTGACCCCTAAGCCATTGGTTCATATTTCATGTGTTTCCATTTGTTTGGTTATTTGTCCCTGTGCTTTATCCAACCTTGGTCTCAACAATTCTTGCTCATATAAACCCTCCTCATTCTCGCTAATTGGACTCCCAGAGATCCACCCGGGGCCTAGCTATGTTCATATCAGCATTGTTTGTAATAGCCAGAACATGGAAACAACCTAGATGCCCTTCAACTGAAGAACGGATAAACAAAATGTGGTACATATACACAATGGAATACTACTCAGCAGAGAAAAACAATGACATCATGAGGTTTGCAGACAAATGGATGGATCTAGAAAAAATCATCCTGAGTGAGGTAACCCAGACTCAAAAAGACAAACATGGTATGTACTCACTCATAGCAGGATACTAGATGTGGAACAAGGATGACTGGACTGCTACTCACATCACCAGGGAGGCTACCTGGAAAACAGGACCCCAAGAAAGACACGGGGATCACCCAATGACAGAGAAATGGAATGAGATCTACATGAACAGCCTGGACATGAGTGGGGGTAGTGAAGGGAGTGGGTCGAGGGAAAGAGAGCTTGGGGGAGCCGGAGATCCCAGCTGGATCAACAACAGAGAGGGAGAACAAGGAATAGGAGACCATGGTAAATGAAGACCACATGAGAATAGGAAGAAGCAAAGTGCTAGAGAGGCCCACAGAAATCCACAAAGATACCCCCACAACAGACTGCTGGCAGTGGTCGAGAGACAGCCCGAACTGACCTACTCTGGGGATGGGATGGCCAAACACCCTAATTGTCGTGCTAGAAACCTCATCCAACTACTGAGGGATCTGGATGCAGAGATCTATACAACTTTTGATCCATGAATCACCATAACATTAATGCTTAGCGACTTTTACAGGTATGGATAGATGTTTGAGTCTTACTCCAGTGCAGTCAATAAGGATCTCTATGCTTTAACAGAGTTTTCATCTAATTTATTCATTTGTACTCTCAAATTTGAGCAGTACTATATAACTTAAACTTATAAAATAAGTAAGTATATTTGCACAGACTCACATTATTCTTCAAATTTGTTAGTCAGTATAACATCAATACTGTGTTTAGGTAGCATAACTATTTTTTTTCTTTGGTTTCTCAAGACAAAGTTTCTCTGTGTAGCAGTACTAGCTGTCCTGGAAATTGTGTTGCAGACCAAGCCTTGAACTGCAGACGAATTTCTAAACAGTCTTAGTAAATAAGAAACAGAGCCAAATACAGGGGTAATAGCTGAAGAGATCAGAGAATTAGCGAAGAGCTACTGACTGCAATTTAGCTTACCACCAAGCCATAGTTTCCCACACAAGAGAGCTCCTTCCTGCCTAACCTGCATTTTTATTACTTTCCTGTTCTGCCTTCTCATTGGCTCTAAGCCCAGCCACATAACTTCCTAGTCACTGCCTGTTTATACAGACCTCCAGGTCTCTATGGTTGGTACTGGGATTAAACGCTCATGTCACCATGCTTGGCTGTGTTTTTGAGCACACAGAGTCTCTGCCTGCCATGTGATTGGAATAAGGGCATGGGCTACCACCGCCTGATTTCTGTTCCTGGCTCACTATGTCCTCTGATCTCCAGGCAAACTTTATTTATTAACATACAAATAAAATCACATTTCAGCACAATTAAAATATCACCACATTCAACTTACTGAGGCCCATCTCCCTCTGCCTCCCAAGTGGTGGGATTAAAGATGTGGGCCACCACTGCCCAGTACATAAAAATATTTTAACATTCTAAATATATAAAAGCATTAATTAGAATTATTCATTATTTTATGTAAGATTTTCTAAATAGATATTTTCCTCGATCTTTATAATCTCAAGATTGTAAGAAAAAACTAAGTTTTAATACATTTTAATTTCTATAGCAAACCTGTCAAATGCAGCAATCATTATCCATTTGCAAATAGCCAAAATTAAATTTATATTGATTTAAATTAATACTTTACAACAATACTAGGGACATTTTTTTAATCCAGTGCAACATGTGGTTAATGTCTGCCATATTTATTTCATCACAGAGAGTTCTATTGGAATTCACTCATCCAAAGCATAGAAAAGAAGTATGTTTTGTTTTCCAAAGCAAGGTTTAGGTTTCTGTTTGTAATGTATGCTAACTCTTCTGTTTGGCAAATATATGGTATTTTTTTGTAATTTTCCATAGAAAATATACCACATATTTCTAATGAATACAAGTGTATATATTCATACACATATATATTCATACACATAGAATACATACATATATATAATGTATTCTAATACATAACACTACAATTATATTTTCTTTTAGAACACTCAAAATACATGTTTTACATTCCCAGGGCTATGCTGAACTTTTATGAAATATGATTTGTAATTATCTACTGTTTTCTCCAAAGACCTAGGCCCTTAGAGTGATAATTTCAAGCTAATTTCTGCTTCCTGATTTTTATATATCCCATCTTACTCTCAGTAGTGTTGGAATCAATAGAAGGATGTTTCGCTTCCTTGAACTTTCAAGGCTTCTACTTACTCTGCACTGCAATAATGAGCTTTGATTTTCTCTGCTAGATTCACTAGAGATGCAGGGGCAACTCAAATGTTTTTTGTGTTAAAAATAAATCTTCACTTTAATAGAAAGCAAAGCAGAGTCCTGGGACTATGTAGAGGACATGAGTAAAGGAACATAAATACAACTACAGGTAGATTTCTAAACTGTCTCCAGACTTCCCCACTGTCAAAGACCCCGGTGAGACTCAGCCTCCTTTCACAGAGAAGATTATTCCTGATAACAGAAACAGCCCGAAATTCAAACAAAACAAAGCAAAGGACTTGGTAAGATAGTGGAACATTTACTTGGTGATGAAATTTAAATTTAATTAATGTGAGGAATCATTATTTTTAACCTTTCTTTGAATCATACAGATTCCAATGTCATTTGTTGAAGAATCCTGAGATTTGATTGTGGGAGATGTTGCTTACGCCCTCAGTCAGAATTTTTCTGTGTGAAATCTTGTTCACCAATGCTATGTATTTTCTTTGTTTTGAAATAAGATATAATTGTTAGAAGAGAAAAAATGAATTGTATACTATTGAAAAGTTTTCCAAATATGCTTGAAGTAATAAGATCTAGAAAAAGTGTATTTTCTTTGAGAAGATGATAGACATAGAATTCAGGTTATTGATTATATTAAACTCTCAAAAGACATGAGTAAGCACTAAATTAGATATCTTTAATCCAGAAAAATATGCAAGATCTCGTCATGCCACAACTTAATATATATTTTTAATTACCTGTTACCTTTTGTTTAATAAAGTGTAAAGTCCACATATGACCAAAATGGATCATTTTTTTTTCTTAATTTTCAACAGTGATAAACACATATTACAGCATAATGCAACATGTGATAGTATAGTTCATAATTTTTTTTTCATAATTTTTAAAGAAAGAAGAACAGAAAAAAGGAAACAATCCTTTTAAATTAACGACCGAGAAGGGTAGAGAGATAATTCTTCAATTATTCTCTTGGAGGACCCCATCTTTGGCTCCCAGCACCCATATGGCAGCACATAGCTGTTTGTAACTTCAGTTCCAGAGAATGTCATTTTCTGTGCTCTTTGGGTACTGTCTTCACACTATGCACAAATATTTACATGTGAAAATACTCATACACATAAAATAAAAATAAAAATTTAAAAACTGATTGATGACCCATCCTTTATACTTTTGAAGAGCATGATATCATAGACTATTTTCTATCTTATGACTATTTTCTATCTTATGTACTACTATCTTAAGTGTAAAATTAAAACTTTGCAAATATTATACCCTTATACAGCTACAGGCAATTAAAACGGACATACATATAAAAGGTAGAGTATCATAACTATAAAAATAGTGAGGACATGTCTTGCAGTGAGAGTGTCATTTCATACAATTGAGGTCATTCTTTCAAGTTACTTGCCTTGGGATGAAAGATATTGCACAGTTACAGTGAGATGAGAACTTCTACTAAGGATTGCCTCCACTGGAATGGTAAAAATATCTAAGCCATACATGAAAAATTAATTCATTTAATTGAAAATAAGTAATTAAGTTTTTTTCTTATTGATTAATATACAGTTTTATAAATACCACATTAAATGATATACATTTATATATCAGGAAAATATTGGTTTTAGTCCCATTCAAATGTAAGGTCAGCAATGGAAAGATAATTAATATCTTCTGAGAGAAATAAAGGATACTTACTAAAATGAAACTCAATGAAAACGTGATTGATTGTTAAGTAATCATCAAATGAAGATAGTGTCATAGTAACTAAGATACAAACACATACAGAATGCTTTAAATTTGTCTAATTCTATGGTATTTTTAATCCTAAGAAACATTGAAGCAATGTAATGATTTTTACCACATACTTTCTCAATATTAAAGTTTGAAAGATAAAATATTTCTCCTCCAAAATAAGTCGGAGCTAGAGAGATATGGCTCAGAGGTTAGGAGTGCATAGTGATCTTATAAGGATGGTCCTTGGATCTCAGTACCCATATTGAACCCTCTCAACCTCCAATACTTCTGCTCTGGGCAATGCCCTCTTCTGGCTTCCACAGGCACATACCCAGCCTCCCACACAGACACAAACACATTCACATAAAAAATTAAATATTTAAGGAACAATTTAGAAGTATTCTAAAGCTTAGGAAAATTCTTTTTGAAATCAGTAGTGCAAGTCCCATTAATTTTGAATGAACCAAATAATGAGTAAAAATACCCCAAACTTATATTTGTAAATCAAATTTAAAGAACAGCATTCACTGAGTATTACCTGCTTCCATTTCATCAATGTTTGATTTACTCCCACACTACAAGCATAACTGGTTTTTAGAAAGAAGTACGCTTTTGTTTTTAGAATTCTGTGGTACATGCACTCAAATGTATTTCAAAATTATATTGTTGAATTGAGGTCTCAAATACATATTTTAAACACAAAACTGAGACACTGTTCTTGTGTCATATTTTTAGTTTGCCAACATTATTATAGTTTCTTCTTTATTTCCACTCAATTGCTTTAGCGCACATAAATTATAAAAACTTAATTTCATTCCAATAAATTAATTACATGGGAAAGCTTCTAAATTCTGTCTATGGCCTCCACAGTTGTAAAGGGGTCTTCTTGGAGAGCTCAAAGCTGGAGCTCAATGGCAAAATCATGATTAAGAACTGTAAATTTGGATCTGTTATGATTCTCCATGTATCATTTTTAAGTAAGCATAAGATTCAACTTACAAAAACGAAATTTTCTATAGTCTTTATCCAGTCTTTCTGAATCAGAATACTGGAAACTTCATTGTTTTTCTTAAGTAATTAAATCAAGTTGTTGTAATTGGTCAAATAATTCATAGTGCTGTCTTCTGATCGTTGCTAATTTCATTTTTAAAATAATTTAATTAATTACAGTGATTTGATCAGTTTGACACTAGTCATTTAATTCATCAGCTGCTCACCAACACCTCAATTTAACATCTCCCAATTCCAAGTCTAGTGGTCCTATTTTTAAATCATCCTCCAAATCTGTTGTGTGTTGCGTCTTTTTAAATTTTACTAAATTTCCAGATGTTTTAAATGGATGCTCATACAAATTTTTAAAAATATTTAACCAAATTAAGAGCTCAGTTTACAAGTTTTCTTGTTTCACAAAGTAAATAGATTTGCTCATAATATTTGACATTTTCTTAACTGCAATTTACTTTTCAATATCTTAAACTAGTCACTATTCTGTAAACTTTAATAGTATTATTTATAAATATACTATTAAACAAAATAATAAACCAACTGGATATATAACAGCTTCCTGAGTGCAGGCATTTCAGCTGTGAACCATCACATTTACACTTTCAAAAATGTGTTATTTATTATATTCTCCCTGCATATGGCTATGGGATTACTTCCAGATGCCCTGCAGATACTAAAATATGCATATGTTCACTTTGGTTATTAAAAGTGGTATAATACCTGCACATAGCTTAGTCTCACTCAACTATATGTTACACACTGTCACTGGACAGTGTTGTAAAATATATTTTACAACATCAGCAAAGAGCCAAGCAGAATTACTGTGTAGTGCTTGGGGAAAATTGACACTTAAAAGTCTGTACATGCTCATCACAGATAAAGCCACCCTAAGTCCAATTCATCTCTGATATGCCATTGGTTAGATCCTTAGATAAGGAAGAACCCAAAGATACTGAGGGCCAAATGGATTTTCCTCAGCTCATCATTGTTTACCTCAAGAATGGAAAGATTAAATTGTTTGCCCAAACCTTCAAACTGAGGTACAGCTCAATATTACTTTCTAATTATCCCAATAGATGGTGAAATCAATGAGTCACCTTTATTTCAGCACTATGAGTGATTTCATAAGGAATTACTGTAGAAGACTTTGATGTGTTATTTTGAAACAGTTTTACTGTTTCTCTGGCTACCCTGACACTTTGCAAACAAGAGTGGCTTGAATTTGCATCTGGACTCCAGCCTCTGCCTCTAAGTGCTGGGATTCTGCAGGCATATTCTACCATGCCTGATTATGTAGAATATTCAATAACAACTCTGTTTTGATTGTTGAGTATGCACTGTTGGGTTTTGAATGCTTTAGGGTCACATAAAAACAGTTTTTCAGAAATCCTATCCCACATGTGCTATCCATAAGGAGTAAAGTAATAAAATTAGGGTTAGCTGGTTCTCTGTCTTTAAACACTAAACAGTTCACTGCCTTGGCAGTTAATTCAGGAAAATGATTTAATTCTAAGTTATTCCTAAATCCTTTCATGGGGTATTATTTCTGCATACACTGATAGGATCCCAGTAAGTTCTTAGAGGACAGAGGTGTTTTAGACCTTCCACTTTGCTTCCTTATTAGTATAGTACTTAATACACAATTATTTGAATATAACACACGTACACTCAGACACACACACACACCCACACACACTCTCACACACAACCTATATATGATTAAAACCCAATCCAGGTAGTATTATGTCTATGATGTGTATTCCATCAATGTCACATTCTCTGGATGGGTTTTAGCAGTGCAGTTGTGTCTAGCATATGCCCCTTCTATTCCATTCTCTTCATATCTCTCTGCTGCCCACATTGTTAAAAGCCTAGTTTATTTCTGAAGTCAAGGGGAATTTAGTATATGCTTTTTTATTTAATCCCTGAGAGATTATTTTGTCTAACATTTTCTAAAACAAGTGATTAAAATAAAATGAGCAAAACAAGAACAAACCATAATAGGACAAAACAGACAAACGAGCAGAAAATAAGTGCCAAAGAAAAAGCACCCAAAACACAGTTAAGGTCAGACCTATGCCCAACAGTAAATGGCCAATAGAAAACGAACTATATAGTATTTTTAGAGTTTTGTTATTGTTATTTTTGTTTTTGGGGGAGAGTTGTTATTGTTGTTGTTGTTGTTTGCTTGTTTGATTTTGGTCTCATAATGCTCTGTCTTTATCTGGGCATGTTTGTTTGTTTTCTCACCTTACAGGTACTTTACTTATATATTTTGGTTTCCTATTCCATTATTGTTTCTATGTGTGAATGTGATTTCTAATGAGAGAGATTTAAAGGGTATGGATTTAAGTGAGTGGGAGGTGGGGAGGAGTAGTTGTTTGTTTTAACTCTTTCAAAGGGCCCACCACCCAGCTAACAAATAAGTCAATCACAGAAAATTATTCTTAATTATAAATGCCCAGCCTTAACTTGGTTTGTTTCTTTCCAACTTTTCTTAAATTATCTCATCTACCTTTTGTCTCTGGGTTTTTAGATATCTCTATTTCTGTATACCTTTTTCTTTCCTTCTTACTCCATATCTGGAGTAGTTGGGTGGCTGGGTAGCTGGCCGCTGAAGTCCTCCTCCTTCATTGGGCTCCTTTTTTGATCCCAGATTTCTCTTTCCATTTATATTCTCTCTGCCAGCCCCATCTATCCTTTCTCCTGCCTTGCTATTGGCCACTCTGTAGTTGAAAGTATTCCTGTGTTCCATTCAGTTGGCAGCCAGGACAAATCTCTCATACTCACATCCCCCAAGTAAACACACAGAGGCTTATATTAATAAATAAAGCTGTTTCGCCAATGGTGAGGCAGAATAAGGTTAGGCAGGACATTCTAAAGAGAGAGAGATGAAGGAAGAAGAAAGAGCAGGGGAGACACTGCTAGCTGCCTCCAGAAGAAGCAAAATGTTATGCTGTGGGATGTTCTGTATGGCAAATGTGTTGCTAATTAGTCAATAAATAAAACACTGATTGGCCATTGGCTAGGCAGGAAGTGTTGGCGGGACAAGGAGGAGAATAAAGCTGGGAAGTGGAAGGCTGAGTTAGAGAGACACTGCCAGCCACCATGATGAGAAATAGCATGTGAAGATTCCAGTAAGCCACGAGCCATGTGGCAAGGTATAGATTAATGGAAATGGATTAATTTAAGCTGTAAGAACAGTTAACAAGAAGCCTGCCACAGCCATACAGTTTGCAACCAATATAAGTCTCTATGTTTACTTGGTTGGGTCTGACGGCTGTGGGACTGGCAGGTGATAGAGATTTGTCCTGACTGTGGGCCAGGCAGGAAAACTCTAGCTACAAATGGCGTCCAACGTGGTGGCAAGAGTTTCCACCTAAAAACTGAGAAAAAAGATTCTAAAACAGAGCTAAAAACAGTTCCTAATTGTCTCTCTCAAATGAGCGGCAGCTGCTGGTTTGAGCTACTGGTGGGTTCCTAGGGTATGGCAGGAATGAGGCCTCTGCAAGTGGCACATTAAGCTGTGTGGTGGATTTAGCCTTTGCTGGTACAAAAAAAAAAAAAAAGGTTTCTGGGCTACAAGCTGCTTGGATAAAAGCATAGAGACCCACGATAGCTCCCAGAGCTGTCGGTAAACCACCGCCATGTTGGGAAGCTGAGGTGGGTGGAGCCAGCAGCCACAGCTGCTGCAGTTTAAAGCAATAAATTCACAATAAGACAGATTCAGATGTAATAGTTTACAATGTGTGTAAAATATACGTAGGCTTGAAAGAGACAAAAAAGGTGATATATACAGTTATAGAAACAAATACATAGTTTTAAAAAATAAAGTCTTTAAAGAGACAGTAAAATTAATAGAAAAAATAAGCCACGTAAAGATGGATATCACACAGAGAATCTGGATTGTGTTGTCTTTGGGATTCTTAACTGTAGAGAGATATTTGATTGTAAAGGAAGCTGAGTTAAACCAATATGCATATTTTAAAGGTAACTTGACTTCAAAATTTGAATATAAGGATATGTTGCTTTGGAAAAGAGTCTCTGCTTTTGTTCCCACAGAAAGCCAAAGGCTATGGATTTGTTCCAAATTAAGATACATCAGGTTTGACCAGCCAAGACCCCCTGAAAGGTCTCCGATGACATCATGGCCCAGATGATCCAACATCCAAAATGGTTTCAAGGCAACTGGCTCAGACAATACAGCCTCATGGACTATTCCATGATCCTAAAATTTTCTTTGTTTCCCCATAAGATAGAGCACCCCCCTCCAGTAGGAAATAGTAAGAGAAGCTATGCCTAAATTCCCAAATTATATGTAATTTTACTTTGTTAAGGTTAAAACCTTTCTTTTGGAAAAAAAAAAGGAGGAAGTGCTGTGGGATGTTCTGTATGGCAAATGTGTTGCTAATTAGTCAATAAATAAAACACTGATTGGCCATTGGCTAGGCAGGAAGTGTAGGCAGGACAAGGAGGAGAATAAAGCTGGGAAGTGGAAGGCTGAGTTAGAGAGACACTGCCAGCTGCCATGATGAGAAATAGCATGTGAAGATGCTGGTAAGCCACGAGCCACATGGCAAGGTATAGATTAATGGAAATGGATTAATTTAAGCTGTAAGAACAGTTAGCAAGAAGCCTGCCATGGCCATACAGTTTGTAACCAATATAAGTCTCTGTGTTTACTTGGTTGGGTCTGACGGCTGTGGGACTGGCAGGTGATAGAGATTTGTCCTGACTGTGGGCCAGGCAGGAAAAATCTAGCTACAATGTTAAGGTACTGGTAAGCCATAAACCATGTGGTAAAGTATAGATTAATAGAAATGGGTTAATTTAAGATATATGAACTAGGTAACAAGAAGCCTGTCATGGCCATAGTTTAAAAATATTAGCCTGGGTGTGTTTATTTGGGCCCGAGCAGCTGCAGGACCAGCAGGCAAGAGAGATTTGTGGTGACCACAGGCCAGACAGGACACAGGAAAACTTTCAGCTACACCATTCAGCTCTTAACTAGACCATCAGGTGTTTTAGACAGGCACAGTAACACAGTTTCACAGAGTTAAACAAATGCAACATAAACAAAAGTAACACACTTTAAAACAATATTCTACTACAATGATCAGTGAAGAGTTACAAGAGGAAAAATCATGAACAGAATATATTTTATATAAAAAAACAGTTTTAATAAAAATTTCATTTTTTTCTAGTTTTCAGCTATGAAATTAAATATTTTCAAACTGCTCACAAAAGAATTAATTATATATGGAGTAGAAAAGAGTATATAAACATTGAGAAAAAGGAGAAGATTAAGGGATAAATGTTAAGAATGGGGAGTTACGTACTTGTAGTTTTAAAGTTGACATTAAATTAGCTTTCAGAAATTTGCTGTTGAAATTTTTTGTCATTCATTTAGACATGTTCCAGTTCAAGTTAGAAACATACATTAAAGTAAAAGTTGAATCATTTTATTTCCTGTGCTTAAACTTTTTTAAGAATAGAAAAATAAACTATGCCACATGGGTTTCAATTTTAGAACCAAACTTAACTCAGTAGTTCCTCCTGGATGTTTATAAATCAATAAGTCTCTCTAAAGATGGCCCTTTTGATACTCTTTCAGCTAGATTCTCCCTGTCAATTTGCTTATTTCTTCAGTGAACTGAGGGCGGCATCATTTCTTGTGCCTACAGTAAATAGTGTTGTGATCAAACAAAAGTACTTCAAATAATTATTCCAAGAAAAAAAAATGCCTGATATTGTTGTAGACAAACCAGTAGTTCATGTGTCATATAATACCTAATTGTTTTTGTTAGTATTCCAAGACACAATTTCACTAACGAGTATCAATCCAAAATCCTTATGTCATGAACTCTGCCAGATAATAACAAGTTCCCTACTTACATAAATCCATTTTGATGCTATGTCTGAGGCTCCATTGCCATATAAATATGGTACTTCTAAAAGTGAAATTGTCAAAATGGAGTTCTAACTTTCCACCAAAATCTAATGACTATTTATTTAGTAAGATTCTCAAAGACTCTTGAAAGGCCATGATTCAACATTTACTGGTGTTGTTATTTATATGTGCTCTAATAAAAGCATTGGACTTATTTCTTAATAATTAACTGAAATTATGAGCAATTTACACTAAATTTAACGTGTGTGTGTGTATGTGTGTGTGTGTGTGTGTGTGTGTGTGTGATACATGTACAGCAAGGTGTGCATGCACATATGTTTGTATATGCATGTGGAATTAGGTGCCTTTTTCCACCTTATCTTTTAATTATTTCTATTATTTTTGAAGATTATAAGTACATAATTTCCCCTTTTCTATTCCTCCTTCCTAAATTTCCCTTATATCCCCAATTACTGCACAACTCAGTCAGTCTTTATAATGTTACTAATATGTGTTTTCTCAGGCTGAACATTTGGTATCACATATGAACTAGCAGAAATAGTCTTCCCCATGGAAGAGTCCACCTTATTTTTTGAGATAGGACTTGTTATTGGACCTAGAACCCACTTGTCCACCTATGCTGGCATGCCAGAAAACTTCAGGAATCTTACTGTTTCCCAACAACTCTCAGCACTGGTGGCGAGTATGTGTGTCTCTATGCTTGGCTTTTGGTGAGGGTGAGCGATCCAAACTCAGACTTTCATGCTTGTGTAGCTGGCATATTTTTGACTAAATCACCTCCCCAACCTCAATCACACTACATTTATAAGCCTGTGTTCTCAGAGAAATGGATATACCATCAGGATCATTAGATAATAATTGGGATAATGTATAAAGAATATCCACTAATTTGTTCTCAAGAACATTATCTCAAATTCTTAAATACTTCATTGAAACATTATGTACATGTTGAATGTAAGGAGATTGAGGCACATAGAGATCGAATATTTTGCCATGGTCATGGAAGTGGTAACTACAAAAATCAGCAGTCAAACATAGTAAGTCAGCTCCACTGTCAGAAGGGATGGTACCCAAGTCATACTGCTATGTTTTACTAGTATACCTCAGGCACCCTTGACGATGGATAATGGGACTTTCATTTGCTTTAACTGATTCTCAAGTATCTTAAATATTGCCTATTTTCTTCTAATTTTCTATTTTTAAACAAACACTTTTTTGGAAATAACATTAACTTCAAGTGACTTAAAACCAGTTGGACTATCTGATATAATTCCTTCTCCAGAATTCAAAAATTCTTTAGTTTCTTGAAATAGTTAATATTCCAGACATCTTGACTGGAGAAATATTTCATATTGCTCCACATTGTATGGAAACAGATTCTTTCAAACAATATATTCTCAGGAAAAAAAATAGATCTGTGCCTATACATGGAAAAAAGTAACCAGAAAAAGGAAAGTCATAGAGAAACCCAAATTAATATACTTTAAAAGCTGATTAAACATGGCAGTAGTAATATAGTAGTAACAGATAATTTAGTAAGAGCAGTGATTGCAAGACCAATAATACTAGCAGTAATGTCATTATTTATATCTCTCATTCATTCATTTAACAAATGTATATTGATCATTTGCAAAAACATTGGGCATGATACTTTGTTCTGGGTTTATATGCTAAAAATCCAGCATTTTATCATTTGTCTTATTCATTGTTTTACACATGTCTTACATCTCTATGTCTTAACTATCACCTTTGAAATACATACATTGAATCAGAACTTCCTTCATATGTAAGTAGCAAAGCTAAATGGCCATTGGCTGAAGGATGTTACTCCAGAAAAGTAGAGTCCTGTAAAGTACAGAACTATAAAAGATCTTCAATGCAGCCCTGCTTTTCAGAGGTCTACCTGAAACAATGACATATCCTTCCTACGGTAGCTCATTATAAGTATCCATGAGTCCCTGACTTCTGTGTCTTAACAGCTAGCCATTTTATCTTATTATACATCACCAGTTAAAGCAAACATTTTCCATATGACTGTTACTTCATGTATATGTCCCCTGAAGACAGAGACCTACTGTACTTTTCTAACATTATGTAGCAAAGGTGAATACTCACATTCAAGAAATATGTATTCAACAAGAGAATACTGTTATAGACTTTGTTAATTGTAGATCATACAAATTAAAAATATTTGAAAGAACTATATAAACAGGTACTAATTTCATAATTTCTAAGCAAGCCACATCACTTAGTTTTTCAGTTATTTGCTTTTCATACTAATTATATCTTGTAATAATTCTTTTAATAATCAAGTAGTTGGCCATAGATGCTGAGATGAAGCCACATACACACATAGCCAAGACGAATGGACAACTGAATTAAAAAAAATCAACAATTTCCAGAATTTAAAATCCTGAATCATGACATGACACTAGTGAAATTCAGGTGTTTCTTGTATATAGACTGCTCTCACCCAATGTGAGGTTGAACTGTTGACCTTGTGTACATCCTACTTCACAAATGAGTCTGTCAGATACGCTAAGCCTATAGGCTGAAGATGATGCCTCAATACTGCGGAGAAACCTCAGATGACTGTCCAGGCAGCTGGCTGTTTCTGTCAACTCACAATTTTTTGCAAGTTGCTTGCATGTACTTCCTGTTTTTATTTTTTTGTTAGCTAATATTATTTCCTTCTTGGGTCTCTGAGGGAGCTGAAGATTAGTTAGTTATAGTTGAAGATTAATTAGGATAGAAAGTGAATTAGATACAAGAAGGATAGATAATGGAATTATTTTCTCTGAATTTGTCAAATACAAATGAACTAGACATTGTTTAGGTATTTATTACTTGTATATATTGTATATAGTTATTGTACTTTTGTATATAGTTTTTCTTATGTTAGTTATAAGCTTTTTCCTTTTTTCTTTTTATTAAAATAGAAAAGGGGAAATATGGTGATATTTTATTTGTATTAAAATGTTATTTGTATGTTAATAAATAAAGTTGTCCGGGGGTCAGAGCTATTAGCAAGCCATAAGAAAGCAGGGCAGTGGTGGCGTACACTTGTAATCCCAGCACTTGGTAGGCAGAGCTAGGTAAGTCTCTGTGTGTTCAGGGATACAGCCAGTATTGGATATACATGCCTTTAATTTCAATACCAATCATAGAAAACCTGGAGGCCTATACAGACAGGCCGTGACGAGGCGGTCATGTGGTTGGGTTTACAACCAATGAGAAGGCAGAACAGGAACTCTATATAAAGACTTTAACACAGGGGTTGCTCTGATTCAGAGAGGTAGGACCACTGCAGGAGGAAGGGTAAGGTTTTAGCTCTTAGCTCTGACCTCTTGGCTTTCTTCTTTGCATTGGTTCTGTGTTTCTTATTTAATAAGAAGGTTGGTTACATCTACACATAACAAAGTATATTTTAAGGAAAATCAAAGTATCAAATGGATACAGTGTTCTAAGTGTTTTTTTAAATAGATTTTCTTACTTCCTTTTTATAAGTATATCATGGTGGAAAGTTATTCCTAATATTAGCAATAGTTCATTAAATTATGTTGTTTCACAGATAATTTTATTATTCTGTTCTTCCCAAACTCTGGAACTATTCTCATGTCTCATTACTTTCAAAACTCATAAAATCATCTTTAATTATTATTAAATCCATTTAGCAGTGCTTACATGCACATGTGTTCACAACTCACCACTTGGAACTGGGTAACCTATCAAGGAGCTGATTTTTCTTCTTGCCATAGCCATTGATTACCTGTAACTTTCCTTCTAGGGGTGGGGGCTTTGGAACTTATTTCCACACCTGCATATCAGCTGGTGATATCGTTGTTCAGGTATTGTAGGTCAAACTATCTTTTATAAATGCAGCTTCCTCCTTTTAAATGGAAGATAGTATCTAGAAGCAGATACCTGGGCCCTGTGGTTCTCTCACTCTTTTTACCTCTCACTTATTATTTTTAATGAATCTTGGAAGGGAAGAATTGGAGATATAACATTTGGGTATGTGTTTCCCATTGTTACTAATTCTCCAATTTTTTTTTTTTTACCCATTGTGGATCTCTGTAGTGGTCTTCTTTTGTTGCAGGAAGAGATCGTCTTTGATGATAAACACTACTCTTATTTGTCATTGTAAGTATTTAAAATGCACTTCGAAATTATATCAGTTTAGGAAAATGGCATCCGTAAGTGATCCTCTATAGTCTATGACCTTTCCAATCATGGACAGTTGACTAAGTTTATATTACCAGGCACAAATTTCTTCTTATAGAGAAATCAAATTAGACAGTTCTTGGTTACCCTCAAGCTAAAATTGCCACTATTGCACCATGACAGATGTCTCTCACAAGGCAGTTTACTGTTGTGATTTGTAGGCTTTACAGTTGTGTAGGACATTAGGTTTTTTCTTTTTTCTTTCTTTTTTTTTTTTTTGTCTTTGGAAGCCTGCATAGCAGATTCAGACACTATAAGAACTAGTCCTGCAGGAAGAAGACTTCAAGTCAGTACTTACTACCTTGTTTCATCTAAGTCCTCTGTCTGAAGTGTGTGCTATTTTCAGCAATAGGGTGTAACTTTCAAGTTCTGTGGTATAATCAAGGGTAATAGCAGTAGTTCTCTTGAACTTCCCCTACCAACAAGTGAAAAGTAGGTATCCCTTGCTTGCCATTGGGTTTTTTGTTAGATAGGCTATAGTTTCTAGGAGGAGCATTATCATCTAATATACTATAACTCCATTTAAACTATATACATATGCATGAGTTTTTATTAACTTTATAGAATGTTTTCCTTTGATTTTTTCAGTCAGCATTAATGTTACTTTTCTCTTCTTCATCCCTCTTCCTGTGTATTAGCGTCGCTCCCACTTCCCCAGTTGGAGTCCCACCCATATTCCCATTGCTCCTTTCAGAGCACCTGTGTTCTACTGCCCCTTCTCCACAGCTCCTTCTATTTTTCTTTGCCTAAGTTCCCCTTTCTGCTTTTCTGACTTCAGGTTATGTATTCACATATAAAGCTTTGGAGCTGGAACCACAAATAAGAGAGTACATGAAACATTTTTCTTTTGGGGTTAAGATTACTTCTATCAATATAATATTTTTCAGTCCCATCAATTTATCTAAAGATATTAAGGTTTTATTTTTTTACAACCAGCTAGATTTTCTATGTATCTCATGCTTATTATCCATATATCAATTCAAGGACATACAACTATTGTTTAAATATTAAAAATATGAGGTCTTAGACTCTGAAATATTATACTATTATTCTATATCTCAAACTCTGTAGCTTTTTCATTTTTTCAAATGTTTCTGCAGTCTGAATTTACTTTATTTCTGTCTACAAAGCATATGATACGACTTCTGATACATGCCTTATTTAGGAAGCACATTGTGTTTGTTTGTTTGTTTGTTTGTTTATTTCTGATTGGAATCTGAATGGATCTATGATCAAATTAGTAGACCAGTCTTGCAGGCCGCAAGAATATATCATAGAGATTCAGCTGTGTATTAAAGCTGAAATTTGACCAGCCATGGGTCTGTCAAAAGGCAAAGCCATTTTGAATATTTGGTGTTACCCCGGCTTTAATATTCCAGCTGTCTTCTGCTATGAAATCCGTGTGTGCCCAGATCTATTGGTAAACAGTTCAGCTCCCCAGACCTGCTGAACCTACTAAGTTACTAACTGCCCTGCTGAGCTTAGGAGACAAGCTGGCAGGAGACACACACTTTGTTTCCTGTGCTAATGAAGCTCAGACCATCCCCTGGCCTTGAGGAGGCCTAGTGGTTCTCCAGAGCATTTTGACTGAGAACAAAGAGGTTTTTATATATCAAGGTGAGAGATAAAACAACATTCCTGAGGAGGCAGGGAACCACATGCCCAGGGAAAGAAAGGATAGGCATTTTCTGTAGACAAGGACAGAACAGCATGGCAAGAGAGAAGAGAGGACGGCAAAGGTTCCATAGAGGGTAGGCAGATCTCCAGTAGAGTTTTCTGAGTGCCAGGAGTAGAGAGTAGCAGAGATGGAGAAAGAGGATACAGAGGATGAAGATGAGGATGGAAGCATAGGAGTTTAGTTGTTAGCAGGGCTATGAGCTAGGGAGCTGGATGGAACTGTAGTTATGGAGACAGGATTTCATCCCAGAGAAATAAAGTAGGTGGATACAGAGCTTGGTATGTCCAGAGTTGTTCCTGCCTTGAATGCCTGGTGAAGCTATAGCTGAATTGATGGAATTTTGTCTTAGAGGAATAAAGTTAACAGATATAAGAACATAGTGTACGTAGCTTTTTTTCCCTCAGATCCCATGCCGGACATAGCAAAGCCCCCCCCCCCCGCCTCCCCCGGGGAATTGATAGACCAGCACTGGGGAATTGTTAATTTTTAAGAAGAAAAATGATCTTCAACATTGCTGAGCACACTTGGAAGAACTGCCACATGGCTTCAGAAATGACACCCCACATGCTCTGGTAGTGTCTGAACTACTTCTTGCTCATCTGTTTAAGCATGCACTACTCTTCAAAGAAAAAGCAAAGTTTTGTCATATTTTCCATGCAATCACTACAGCCTGTGACTTCATTTTTAAAGTGAAAAATCAACAATGTGTTACCTAAAGAAAGAAGACATTGGTATATCTCTGTTTCATTTTTTTTGTTAAGTAAAATTTATCATTCAACACTGAATGAACATAATCAATAAAATGTTAATCATCATCATTTATCACAATCATAGTAACTAGTGATACTATTTCTGTATCTGTAGATAAGAAAAACTTCCACTTAAAGATTTCTAAAGACAATTATTGAAGCTTGGGTGTAGATGGATGTTTCTCTGGTCTCACCTGGCCCCGCAGTCCCACAGCTATTTATAAAATAATCACTCAGAGGCTTATATTAATTATAAACTGTATGGCCTATGGCTTCAGCTTCTTGCTAACTAGCTCTTATAACTTAACTCAACCCATTCCTATTAATCTACATGTTGCCACATGGCCATGGCGTTACTGGTCTACTGGCATCTTGTTGCTCGTTCAGCAGCGGACTTGAGTCTCTTCAACTCTGCCCTTCTTCTCTCTGTACCTCTGCTTGGATTTCCCACCTGGCTATAAGCTTTCTTGCCATAGGCCAAAATAGCTTTATTTATTAGCCAATGGGAGCCCCACATATGCACAGCATACAGAAAGACATCCCACAGCACTTGGGTACTTTGAGCCTTAACAAAATGAGATGGTCCATGTGGAGTGAGCTAGAATATGATGGTATTAGGAAGATTGACACTCATGCTGAATTAATTTTCATGCTGTATTAGTTACTTTTTGTTGTGGTGACAAAACACCATGAACAAAAGGAATTCAGGGAAGAAAGGGTTTGTTTCATCTTACAGATTCTAAGAGGGAATCTGTACGGTAGGAGACTCCAGGCTTCAGGTAGCTGGAACAGGAATCTGAGAGAGCACATCTTCAGCTGCACATATGAAACTGAAAACTTTTACTGGAAGTCTGGCAAGAGTATAAACTCTCCAAACATATTTCCAGTTATGTGCTTCATTCAGTAAGACTTAATGTCCAAAAGTTTTATAATATACACTAAAATACCTAAACCTATATGGGAAATTTCTCATCCAAACATCCACAGAAGCAATTTTCAAACTGCAGAAGATTAAAAATATGCATGGCAAATTCAAAGAGAACATACCAGAGAACTTTCATAGCATAAATCAGTTCTTTATGAAAGCAAATTTTACAATAGAAGTTGTCTGTGTTAATACACATGAATTATTGATATTTTCCATTGTCAAAGGTGGAGTGGTATAACATAGTAAATACAAGAATTGAACAGCAGATCATCAGTTTAGCTGCCTCTGCTCTTACTGTATGAAATCTCTTGAATAAACCTTTTCTTGTCCCCTGGCCAGTCTGCCTAATTGAGGCATGCAGGGTAATCACTAAGTTTTTCTTTTCTGTGTGTAGAGAAAAACACTAGCTCTGGGCTTTTGCTATTTTATAATCATTCCCATGAGCATAACTAGCTACAACTAATAGGCTGATGAATGAGGAACCTGCCTTTGTGAGTGACTAACTACCAGTTAATGGTCTGCTTAAAGTTGAAAAGAGTGAGAAAATGCAGAGCAGGGTTTGATGTGCACTTAAGAGCACAAGGCAATAACTGGGGTAGGGGTAGCTGATCAACGCCAGGATGTTTCTGAGAGTGGTTTTCAGAATAGCCTGTGTAGGCCACTGTGGTGATATGTTGTGTACCCTAATAAAATTTGCCTGAAGATCAGAGAACAGAACAAACCACTAGATTAAACATAGATGGCAGGCAGTGGTGGCACACACCTTTAAACCTAGCACTCTGGAGGCAGAGATCCGTCTGGATCTCTGTGAATTCAAAGCCACCCTGGAGTACATGAGATTGATTCAGTCTAGGAGAGAAACAGAGCCAAGCAGTGGTGGCACACACATTTAATCCCAGTAATTGGGAGTCACATGCCTTTAATCCCAGCAAGAAAAGTATATAAGGACTGAGGAGACAGGAACTAAAGTCTTTTGGCTAGAGGGTTTTTCAGGCTGAGGAGTCCTAGAGGTAAAAGGTAGCTTGCTCTTTTGTCTCTCTGATCTTTCAGCATTTACCCTAATTTCTGGCTCCAGGTTTTTTATTAAAAGACCATTTAGCAATTCAAGCTACAGGCCACCGTGTGAAGAACACCCATTGTACATTTCTGCATAGAAAAGCAGTATGCTGCTTCACAGATTCCAGAATGAAAATTGTACACAACTCTACACAAGCCACTTAGGATGTTTCAGAGGCCCACAAGCCAAAGACATTTGGGAGTTTTCAATAGAATACTTCTGGATTTTAAGATTCAAACTACTTAGCCCTATTTCTTGATGTAACATTGAGAAATTTAGCAACTTGTCATGAATTTTAAAATTCTCTTCCGTCAACTATATCTTTGTATGTAATTCAATCCTTCTAGATATAATTAATTCTATCTGCTACTGAGAGCAGTGTGAGAATTCATCACAACTGGTTATGTAGGTGCACAGGGCCATGCCATTTAACATTGCTATCAGATTTGAAGGGATAATATGTAATGAGAGCTGTTCAACCTTTTAACATTACAATAAAATGTGCTATGCAAATGTGTTAAGCATCATTCCTAGCTGTCTCAGGACACATGCCACCAATCAACTACAAGTTGGATATACATGAAACTTCATATGAAAGTGATCACATTTGGTTATAGTGAGTGAAAAAAAATCAACCTAATGACAAGTTATAACTGTTGTAATGCCACAGGAGCTCACATCAAGTGACTTCTTTAGGCCAACTGGAAGTCACTGAATCACATTTGATGATGTCCTCACTGGATGAAATAATACAATTATGAATTACTCAGAATATTTCCTTGTCATAACATAATACCTGCCTATATAATATTGGGCAGAAATGTTGTCTACAGGAAAAAGTTTGGAACATTGTAGATTCTAGAACTTGATACCTACAAAACAAATCCTGCCTTTGCCACCATAAACCTAGGGTCATTATTAACCACACTGTAGTTCAGTACACAAATACATAAATACATATTCTTGTTTGTTTATTTCATTGGTTGGTTTTTTGTTTTTTGTGTTGTCTTGTTTTTCAAGACAGAGCTTTTCTGTATACCATGTCTGTCCTGGAGCTCACTTATGTATGCCAGGCTGACTTTGGACTCAGAGATCCACCAGCCTCTGCTTCCCACATACTGAGATTAAAGGCATGTGCCACCACTGCCCAGACCTCAGTACACGTTTTGAAAATGCGAATGATGAACAATACAGTATATACCACAATATGGTACATATCACATCAGGTAAATGATATGATTCTTCTAACATATCTCCATAATGCACTGAAAAATGTAGCTGATGCTACCCAGGACTGCTGTGGGATGTTCTGTATGGCAAATGTGTTGCTAATTAGTCAATAAACAAAACACTGATTGGCCATTGGCTAGGCAGGAAGTGTAGGTGGGACAAGGAGGAGAATAAAGCTGGGAAGTGGAAGGCTGAGTCAGAGAGACACTGCCAGCCGCCATGATGACAAACAGCATGTGAAGATTCCGGTAAGCCACGAGCCATGTGGCAAGGTATAGATTAATGGAAATGGATTAATTTAAGCTGTAAGAACAGTTAGCAAGAAGCCTGCCACGGCCATACAATATAAGTCTCTGTGTTTACTTGGTCGGGTTTGAGCGGCTGTGGGGCTGGCAGGTGAGAGAGATTTGTCCTGACTGTGGGCCAGGCAGGAAAACTCTAGCTACACAGGACAGGTCCTAGTGCATAGTTTGTGCTTTATAAGATATCTGAGGAAAATGTACTGACAAAATCCATTTGAATAGCTAGTTACAGACATTACATATTGCCAACTGTTTCTCCACCAAACATCACCGAAGGCCAAATTGAATTCACTGCTCTGGACAGAAAAGCTCACCATTGAACTAGATCCTTGCAGGTATATCAGGTATTAGACACTGAAGTAACTTCATGGCAAAATACTTGGTGAAAATACTGTGTCTAAAACTGTAAAAATCATGATGTGATCATTGAAAGAAAGGAGTTTGTAATGATTGTTTCAGAATACTGACTTATTAATTGGTACCTGATATGATACTTCCTGTTGAAGACATCATAAAAATTACAAGAAAATTTCTAAAATTTGCAGTTATTTGTACTCTCATTTTCATTGGATAAGAGTAGAGTTACATTGATAAATTTAGCTCATCATAAGGACTCAAGCCTACACAATGAACTGTAGGCAACTGATGGAAACTGGGACCAAGAGAGATAGTTCTCTGCAGGGATGAACACAGCAATTGGTTTTCTAGCACCAAAAGGTCAGACCTGGAAACATAAATAAAAATAACTTTATATGGACAAAACAGGCTATATTTAGGAATATATGTGCATGCATATATGCATGCAATAACAATTAATAAAAAAGGGGGTCATGGAGTTACAGCAAAGTAAGGAGTTGTGTATGTGTGGTGGTATTGTGTTCCCCAAAATATTGTACACCCTAATAAACTTATCTGGGGTCAGAGACAGAACAGCCACTAGATACAAAGGCTAGAAAATGGTGGCACTCACACCTTTAATCCTAGCATTTCAGAGGTAGAAATCCCTCTGGATCTCTGTGAGTTCAAGGCCACACTGGAAAGGCATGGTGACACATGCCTTTAATCCCAGAAAGTGATGTCAGAAAGCAGAAAGGTATATAAGGTATGAAAACCAGGAACTAGAAGCTTTTGGCCTGGTTAAGCTTTCAGGCTTTTGAGCAGCAGTTCAGCTGAGATTCATTCTGGATGAAGACTGAGAGGCTTCCAGTCTGAGGAAACAAAATCAGCTGAGGAATTGGCGAGGTGAGGTAGCTGTGGCTTGTTCTGCTTCTCTGATCTTCCAGCGCTCACCCCAATAACTGGCCTTAGGTTTGTTTTTATTAATAAGACCATTTAAGATTCATACTACATATCTGGGAAGATTTGGAGGAAGAAAAAGGAAAGATGAAATGTTGTAGTTATATTACAATCTCGAAAATAAAATGATATAAAACAACTTTCCTTATTTTTTATTTTTAAACATATCAAAATTGGTTATTTTGAATGTTTCATATATCCTGAATGAAGCATATAATCACAATACATATAGTTATAAATAATTTCTTTTCACTTTTTTATTAAGAATTTTTTTTATTCATTTTACATACCAATCACAGACCCCCCTCTTCCCTCCTCCCATCCCTCCAGCCCCCCCCCAACATATCCCCCTTTCTTGCCTACAAGAAGGTAAGACCTCCCATAGGGAGTCAGCAGAGCCTGGTTTTAATGTACCATTTTATTAGTTTTTGAGAAATACATGTATGTGTGCAATGTATTTTTTATCATATCCATTCCCCACTCATCTTCTTTGTCACCCCTAATTTCTCCCAGATCCCGACTTCATGTCTGTTTTTCTAATAACCCCCTTAACTAAACTTGTGCCACCAGTACACTCACTGATGTGAGGGTATCCATTGGAGTGTGTTGGAGAGTCTATAGAAACTATCAACCTACCACAGCTGGGAATCTGCCTTATCACTCCCTCTCTGCTAGAATGCTGTCAGCCTTGATGTGGCCAGGACAGGCAGCACAGCTGTGAGCTCAGGAACACAGTGATCCTTTCAGGTCCCAAAGACCCTCTTAGCTTTCAGCCACCCCTCCTATCCTCATGATCATCTATATTCTGGCATCCAGAGCTTTCCTACCATGTGCTTACTACATCCCAGTCACTGCTCTGATTCCTTCCCCCATACTGGCCAGTGGATTTTATTTGATGAACTGTCCCTTGGCAATTTCCATGATTCTTTTTTCTCTTGACCATCCTTTCTGTCTAGCAATAAATGTTAGCATTCTCTGAGTATGCCAGGTCTGCTGAGTATTTCTGGGAAATTTGTCATAGATTTTATAACTTTCTCTCCAACTTCAGGTAAGCAAACAATCCAGCACAATGCCCTTTCCCAAACTAACCACCCTTCTTCTGCACATCAATTATTTCCAAGTTCTTCTGAATGCTTCTTCAGCCATTTCAAACAAAACATTAAAAAATATAATTTCCTAACATCACTTATAAATAGAACCTTCTATTTCCTTACCTCTTCATATTCCTTTCTCAAAAGAAATGACCTTTCTTTAGACCAGGGTTAACCCCTTCAAGCTATTCTAGGACTTTTAACTTCTCAGATATTTTCTGCTGCATTTTTTAACTTTGATTTTTGATTTCCTATTTCCACGTACTAGGCAGCATTCAAATGTATTCAATAATCACATTTAAATGAGCAAAATATGCTAATGATAGCAAATAAAAATAAAATAAAAAATAACTTCCTATCATTACCTTGGTTTAGTAGAATGTGAAGAAATTCTTAGAGACACAAAGCAAGTTCAAATTGAAAGCACTGGAAAGTCACCCCAGTGATAGAACTGCAATTACATTTTGTGGGATTATTTTATTATCCTTGTTTTTTGATATTTGAATTTTTCATCATATATTTTGATATTTTATTTATGTTTTCAGAGCGTAAAATTCTATGATTCATATTCACTATGGTTTTAATAACCTATCATTTCTGTGAATCATAACATACAGTCTGAAGAATTTGCTTATTAGTATTGACAGTTAAGTAGCCATTACCCAATTTGTTCTTTCTTTTGTCCTTAAGGATTGTTAATGTCCATAGTTTTATGGTTAGCCCTTGACATCACTTGCAAAACCGTCCTAGACAATTATTGCAATAGCTGAGCACAATGGATCATCACTGTGAGGCTGAGAGGGTCTGGAGTTCAAGGTCATCCTCATTTACATAAATGTTTGAAACAATCCCTGGCTATATGACAATCTGTCTTGCAATCGCAAAAGGAAAGAAAATCCCCAAAATGTACTATAATGTTAGATTTCCTCACATTTAAAAAAAAGAAAACCTGTTTTTTTTATTGCAGCAATTTCTATTTAAGTCATACAATGTGTATTTCATGTTTCTGACTTTTAAAATATTTTACCATGACAAGATATTGGTATTTAGAAATTTTTTCTTCAGTATCTGGATTTGTAATTTTCTGGGACATTTTAGATGGTATTAGGTTAATAAGGTTGGCATGTACATGAATTACGTGCTCATAGAGTATTTTTAAATAACAATTTATGTTAATTTTAACTGTCCCTTTATTTTTTAAAAGGTTTTAATTAAGTAAATAGGCCAACTTTGTTTCAAGCTGAACCTCTGGAGGGTGCTGAAGAGAAGAACAAGAAGGCCCCTCTTACAGCATAACCTTTTCTCTAAAGTGAAGGACTTTAGCAGAGCAGAAGACAAAGCAACTGAAAAAGAGGTTTGCTCAAATGATGCTTCACACAGCAAGGAGAGGCTTACTTATGAAAACCCAAAACACTATAGCACAAAAAATAAAGACGGTATAATCAATAATTACAAGGTTCATCTTTATTATATTAATGTGAATAATTGCAATCATTTAAATTGACTCTTTTAAGTCAGTATATTGTATAGTACTAACTTATAGTAACATAATACTAAATTATGAATGAAACCATGCTTCAATGAGGTCTGAATGGCAAAGACGGCAAGAAAAGCTCTATATTCCTACAGAATCCAAACTGTCATTTAAGCTCAGGATCAGGAAGATTACTGGTGTGAATGACAGAGTTCAAATGTTGTTGGAGCTTCTGTCCCTTTGCCACATCTTTAGTGACAGCTTTGTTAAACTCAAAAAGCTTTCAGTTCAGAAACTGGGTGGAGTAAAACCTATGGATTCAGTGATCATTTAGATCGAGTGTGTTTCTAAGGCTTACGTTTTGATGGCTTGGGGCCTAATTGGTGGTACTAACGGAGGTGATTAAAAACCTCAGAAAGCAGGGCTTAGTTGAAGGAAGTAGGTCAATAAAGGCTTACACTTGAAGGGAAAATTTTATCCTGGCTCCTTTTCCTCTTTTGCACCATGGAGTGGGAGGTCTTACTCTATCATGCCTTTCCATGTGATGTTCCAGAGATCCAGAAACAGTGCAATAAGTGACCATAGCCTGAAATCTCAGAAATAGTGAGCCAAACACAACGTTCTTCCCTTAAGGTATTTATCAGAAGTTATTGTTATTTTGTCACTGTGAAAGAAAAATAACTAACACAGTAACAGTATCAGGGAGAAGGGAGTATATGAACTAATCTATAGTTATGTCAAAATCAATAAGGAGCTTATTACCTCAACAGGCAACACTCTTCAGACATAATATCTTGATAAATATGGCATCATCTGCAAGGAGAATCTGATTAACAAGACAAGATCTATACTACTGGAAAAGCTTCAAATCAACCAATAACAAATAACCTCATGACCCTTCACACTATCCTCCCCAATTGCAGGAATGAATAAACATACAACCTGTTTGAGAGGTGTTGGAGATGCTGGAACAGAAAAGTCAGATGAACAGGCTTATTAGAATATAAGGCAAGGCCTTTCTAAGAAGCACATGTAATACTCTCTTTACAAAAAAAAAAAAAAATAGCATTAGAAAGAACATGTCTCTGCTGGATACCAGAAATTTGTGCGATCAACCAGACCTTGCCACCTGTGAATTTGGAGTTTTGGAAAAGAAACTTAAGGCTTCAAATTTCAAGTGATTGTTAAGACTAAATTGAGCAATGTATGAGAAGAATGTGACACATAGCAGGAATTAAACTGATATGATGGCTCACTTGTTAGTGGTTATTTAATTTTGATCATGGAAATACAATCCATCACCAGAGACTAATGGGCAACACAAATTGGACTTGGTATTTTTTTTTTCTTTTTTGGGAGAGGGCACAAGGGTGGTAGGGTGGACCTGGGAGGAGTGGGCACTGAATGTGATTGGGGTGTATTGCTGTGGGATGGTCTGTTTGTCAAGTGTGTTGCTGATTGGTCAGTAAATAAATCACTGATTGGTCAGTGGCTAGGCAGGAAGTATAGGCGGGACAAAGAGGAGAATAAAGCTGGGAAGTGGAAGGCTGAGTCAGAGAGACACTGCCAGCTGCCACGATGACAAACAGCATGTGAAGATGCCGGTAAGCCACGAGCCATGTGGCAAGGTATAGATTTATGGAAATGAATTAATTTAAACTCTAAGAAAAGTTAGCAAGAAGCCTGCCACGGCTATACAGTTTGTAACCAATATAAGTCTCTGTGTTTACTTGGTCAGGTCTGAGTGGCTGTGGAACTGGCAGGTGAGAGAGATTTGTCCTGACTGTGGGCCAGGCAGGAAAACTCTAGCTACAGTGTATTGTATGAAATTCCCAAATAATCAATAAAAATATTTAAAAAAAGAATATGAGACAAGTTATCCACCCTAGTTAGTAATCTGTTCAGTTAATGAGTATTATCTACTCTCAAAGAAACCAAGTAAAGTTAGTAAATAGCACAATAAATATAAATATTTTCTAAACCTGTAGTGAATTTTTACCAGTATTGGAGTTTAGGATGCTTCTCAAGTTCAAGTTTGGGTGGATTATTTGGTATGATCCTAAAGGTACCTTTTCATACTGGTTGTTACAAGTGAAAAATCACCCTCTGATAAATATATAGCACTAGACCCTGAGTTGTCAAGCACATCTCATGCCACACCAGAAGCAAAGGAGCTGACTAGACAGGCATCAACCCAGATCCAGCTGGGCTCATTACTGTGAATACAAGAACGCACTGTTGGCAGTTTCTAGGAGCACTGACAGTTGGAACTCGGCTGCACACAGTCTATCGCCACCCTTCCCAGCACTGTTCCCTTATGGTCTTGTGACTGGAATCATTTACAATATTTTGTTGTTGTTTCAATGGCTTTTGTATTGTACTTTCATTCATCTTCACCATAGAGATGCTTTGCCAATCTTCTTAGTCAGGAGTCATTGGTTTTTGAATGAGATCTTGCTCCTCAGTCCTCATGCTTATTATATCAATATGAAAAAAATTGCAAGCATTTTGCATTGGCTGATTTAATTATTTAGAGCAATAAAATGTGGAAACATAATAGTTATAAACAAACCATTTAGCTTGAAGAAAAAGTTACTTGTCAAAATAATTCATCGGATAAATGAAAAAATAAGGGTCAATTTTTTTTCCCTGTCTTAAACTACTGTATATAAAAGGGTAACAAATAAAGACCAGTGAACTTGTCAGGTTCGCTGAGACAAACATCAGAAGCTTGCTCCCCGCGGTAATCTCCCATTTGACAGGACATGTGGTCAGGAAGGGATTCTTTCAAATAGACCACATTTGGGACCTTCAGAGATAAAGGGACCCTCCTGATTAGGGAGAGTGAGTGCCCTAAATTCTCCTGCAGCCAACTTGGGAAAGTAATAACCTCTACCTCTATCCTAAAAGCTATTAATTGCCTACACCTACCCTCACCTCGGTTTATTGATACAGGTGTCATATCATGCACGAACTCCCCTTCTCCCTTCTTAAAATTTAAAGCCCCCTAAAACAACTTTTCTGCCTCTCAATGCTGCCCAGGCATTTTTCTGGCCATGTCTCCCTGGGCCCAGAAAGATGCTGAGGGTATCACTTAGGACAGCTTCTATCTGTTTCTTGTTCCTGAGAAAAAATTCTAGCTCTGTAACTTTGCAATTACCAGTGAACTGCCTTTGCTCTCTGTGTGTATATAAACCGAAAAACTTTTTGCAGCACAAGAGTATTTAATAAAGAAACTGACACAAAGAAGCACGGAGTGAGAGATTTTTTTTTTTCACCCTCGGTTCCCTTGAGCCTTATGCTGGCAGTAGCCTTCACTCTGAACCCTGAGAGGGCATTGAGGCTGGCTCTCAGTAGCCTTCGACATAATAAAAATATTAAATCGACAGTCTTATGACAAAAAAAAATGTATCAACAGCACCCAGGTTTTCCAAGGACCCTCCTGTTAGTGTTTAAGGATTTTTTTCTTAGTGTATGAATATTTTGCCTTTGAGCTTGTATGTGTACCGTGTGTATGCCTGGTGCCCAGAGAGGCCAGAAGTGGCCATTGAACCACCTAGAACTGGAGCTACTGTTACTTGTGAGCCATCATGTGAATGCTGGGAATTGAACAGTGATTCTCTGTAAGAACACCATCTTACATCTCTAAAACACTGATTTTTCTACTTTGTAATCTGAGATCCTAGATTGTGGAGAAATCTGTCATTTCTAAGAGCTTCATGAGGTTGTGCATATTAATTTAGTTAGTTATTCTATGTCCACGTGGCTCTCCCCCTCATCCCATAGCATATATCTGTATGAAAAAATATTCAAATTTGAAACTTTATATATGTGTAAATATTCTGAGAAATGTGAAGTAATATAGTATAACCGAAAATTTGCTGAATTTGTAAGAGGAGTCATTTTAACATTTCATTTTTCAAAATGAAATGAGAAGAAAAAGCAATCTTCAAGACAAACAGATAGTAAAATTAAAAGGTAAGTGGCCTGTAGAAGTAATTCCCCTAAGGAAATGAATCACAGATATGGTCCATAATAACCAACAGCTAGGAATTCAACATGAACAATGTAAAAAGTAAGGATACTGCTTTTAATTCAGGCCAATTTTTTAAAATGAAACAATTATTTTTTTTAATGTGCTTTCCTTCGAAAACTAACATACTTGTGAACATGCTAGTTTCTCCATATTAAACTTCAAACAACAAAAAAAAATAAGTGATTTGCTGTGTTTTTGATCAGCTTAGAGGTTACACCTGAATCTACTGGTATTTAATTACCAGTGATGGCCTCTGGGCCCTGCAATCAGTGTCCTGGTGGGACTTCAGGTCCCACTGTCCCTGGCTTTGCTGTTACCACCGAATGTAGTTTTTAATTGTCTCTATTATTCTATTTACCAATAAAGATTCAGGAGTCAGATGTTGGGGTGAAAACCTGCTAGCTCAGAGAGGCAAAGAAGGAACCAGCTGACCATCCACTTTGGCCAGAGACACAGCAAGAGAACATCTCCCCAGCCATCCCACCCCCCTCAAAAAAAAAAAAAAAAAACAAAACAAAACATGAAAGTCCATGCTTCTTCCTGTGTGACTCTCTGTCTTCCTTGTTTCTCTGTACTCTCTATGGCTAATTCCTGTCAACTAGTTGTTGGCTCCACTCCCTCATCTAAGGTTTATGGTTTTACATTGCAATCAACTACCCTTTCACAATGATTTATAGTAAGGTATATAATAATAACATGAACATTTTGCTTTCTTTGACTTAAGAATGCCTATTTGATTAACATGAGAACTTATTCACTAATGAAAGAAAATACTAAATTAAATATGACACCTTTTACAGAAGATTAACTCATAAACAATCTCATTGCCCCAGTGAGATTGTTCACTTTGCAAACACGCTTACAACCAACCCTGATGGCCTACTTTTGATGCCTGGGACACACAGTAGGAAACTGATTCCTGCAAGTTTTCCTTTATATTCCATAAGTATACTATGGCATAGACCCATACATACATAGATATGGTATAAATAAATAAATATTTACAAACATTAAACAAGACACGTTTGGTTGTTAAAATGCAAAGTAATAAATAAATAAATAAATAGGCTGTACATTCATACTCAATGAAATGCTGGAGTTCCATAAAACAAACATTTTTTTTTTACTGAAGATGAGTATATAATAAAATGATTACTAACTGTTTTGGTAGCCATGAATCTGTGCCATGTCTCTCCCCTTTGAAAACTTGCCCAACTTCTGGAAATACAGGTAGCTCCTTTAAGTCTGCACAGTGTGGAGGTCTTTTTCAGAGATACTAGATGCATGTCTCCAAAGATGGGGCACAGAATACACAGATTTTAAGTCAAACTTTTTTCTGTATGTTTTAAGTGTGTTGCTTTAGATGAGATTAACATTGACATCTGTGGATTTTGAGTAAAGCAGATTGTCTTCCTCGGTGTGGAAGTGATACTCCACTTTTGTATAAACCAGAATAAAATAAACCACATAAACAAATGTTCTCCTTTAAACAAAATGGAATTTTCTAGAAGACTTTCTATTCCTCAGAATATAACACCAGATCTCCTAGGTCTCTGTTCTTATAAATGCACCCTGAAGATTTTGAACTCACAGGGCCCTGTGATTGTTTTGTGCAATTCTTCATAATGAATTTCTTTATACATACACATTTCCTGCTGTTTCTGCTTTTCTAGAAATCCTAACACTTACTCTATAAAGTATTTCCCTTCATTGACTCAGTGAAACAAGCATAAAAGCACAAAGTCTGTCTGGTCTAACAAGAAATCCCTAACGTCCATTCATCTGGGCCTCCCATGATTTAGGCAAAATATCACTTAGCTTGTATTAGACTCTCATTACTTTCTGTGTTTATTCAAACTCTTTTTATTTTCTTCCACATATATCAATTCCTGCAGTATGTTTAAAATCTCAGACTTACTTGGTAACATGCTTCTTAAGATTGAACCAAAACATCTGGTTATAGGAGTAAAGAAACAGGTAAATAAATAAGAACTTCTATTGTATGGCTGCTGGTTAATACAGAATAGCCAATGATAACTACAGCACAAGTTGTATTTAACATTCTATGGTGATCCAATTTCAAAAATAACCACGTGTGGAGAGTTAGGAGAAATGTATCTGTGAAGTAAATAAGACTGCAGACTTGTAGTATCAACTGTTTGAGAAAGCAATCTAAATAAAGAGATCAAAAGCTATCGCTTAGCAACGGTGATCACCAGACATTTTAAAAAGTCTCACAGCAAGTAACATACAGTTACGAACTAAGTGTGAAAATGAAAATGTCTCTGGTTGTATCTAGGAAATTCTCCAGTTGGTAGGCCACAGAAGCCAAAGATTTCTTTTCTCAAAGAAGTCAAATCTACTATTTCAAGTCAAGGACTACTTTGAAACTCAAATGCATTACAGACAGTATAATCATACACATTGTATGCTATGAAGATTTTCTGCATTTCTCTGAAATATCCAATACTATAGCAACTCATGGAGAGTTATGTGAAATAAAGCCTCAGGAGATCTCTCTGAAGTAAAACCGCCCCCTTCCTCAGACATTGCCCTCCTTCCTTCCTCCTACTGGTGAAGCCATATCTAGAGCAATATTTCAGCAAACCCCAGCAAAGAACAAGCTATAAAATGAACTGTACTCTAACAGGCCTTGATGTTATGGACCAGGGACTAGCAGTGCCAGGAACTAAAGGTTCTGTGCACTTAATGTCCTACAACACAAAACTAGATGCAAGGAGTTTTAAAACTTAGATCTAGCTGGGCGGTGGTGGCACTCGCCTTTAATCCCAGCACTCGGGAGGCAGAGCCAGGCAGATCTCTGTGAGTTCGAGGCCAGTCTGGTCTCCAAAGTGAGTTCCAGGAAAGGCACAAAGCTACACAGAGAAACGCTGTCTCAAAAAACAAAAAACAACAACAAACCCCCCCCCAAAAAAAACCAAAACAACAACAACAACAAAAAAACCACTTAGATCTACTATTTGCAATACAAGATTCTGGACAGTTTCAAATTATGAAGCAAGAGAGAACCTATACTGAACTAGATAACACTAGAGCAGATAATGGTGGAATGAGTATAAGACCTCCTTGTTTCTCCTCACAGAAAGAGCTGTTCAATGATTGTGTTGTATAGTGTGCACAGACAATGCAGTACTTACCAAGGTAAATACTTACACAGGACTATGCAATAAAAGCATCACTAGTATCACTAAGAAGTTCATCAGTAGCTTCTCTTACTAAACCAAGAGTGATGATGAGAAAGGACATAGAGATCAGGTTCAGATCTTCTATCAAATGCCAGGGCTTCACAAACACCAAAGTAACAAATGGAGTCTGAATTACATAGCTCTTACCTGCAAAGAGTCCTTAGGATGCTTAATAGAACATGATATACCCAGGAGAAAACAGAATGTGACAAAAAAAACACCTGCCATTCATGATGCAAGTATAAATGGCCAAGATACGAAAGGTGGTCATCCCCACATGAAGTGTAACAAAGATCCCAGTTTCTGTACCTATGGAATTATTTATACTTTGAACTCACTGACTACAAAGATAACTGGTTCCTTGAATGAAAGAAAATTTGTGATCATATGGTAAATTACATGTTTGTGTGCATAAACATATATAGCAAGGATATAGGAATGGATATTCCAGACTCATAGCTGTGCCCATTAATATCTGAGTAAGGGGAAAGTTATCACAGTATCAAATCCAAAGTGGCTATTATTCCTGGGGAGACATGAACAAATGTCTACTCATCCCAAAGACACCCAATGATACTTCAATGACAGACCCACACAAGGACACCACCATAGTCTTAATAGATGAACTATTGAATTTTGTTGGGATTACTTATATGGATGTGAGTGAGGGTCATGTACAGTAACAGAAATGACTCAAAGATAAATGCATCTCTAAGACCCATCGCAGCATGGGTGACAGCTCACAAAATCTGGGAACCTAGATTTAGTTCAAAAGGATGGAGAGTGTCACTTTCAGGTAGTTCGGTTCCTCTTTGCTTGTGTCAGACAGCTCTGTTTGTCTCCGCTTCTTCCAGGCTGCTCAGCTTCTCTGAACCTCTTCTAAGCAGCTCAGCTTGTCTGAAAGTGTCTTTCTTCAGTCCTTACTGATTATATATGTATGGAGAGAGAAGGGGCTAATGAATCAAATCCGTTCCCATAACTTCTTGAAGCCACTGAATTATTTCCAGAGTTCAAAGAGCTTCCCTGCAGGATGGAATGTTGTTATACATCCCCTTAGAACAATCTGATGATTTACCTCCTATCTAGCACCCTGAATCTTTATCAGCTATGTCCTTACAACAACAATTTGTATTCCATTTTTATTACCATTAATTAATTGTACAAAATAGTATGTTTCATTATGGCATTCCATAGTACAGATAATATATGTTGATGTTCAATCCCCTGTTGTCCTATCCTGCTCTCCCTCCTACTGTTCCCCTTCCTCAATCTCCAATCCCTAATTTTACTTTCATATATTATCAATTTTTCTCTTTGATTATTATTGCAACATGTATACATACTTATAAATATATAAATACAATCAGATAAGTCCATTTACTGTGCTCATATGTATATGGTTTTAGGGTCATATGATTTGGATCAGATAACCTATCAGAGGGATCATCCCTGGAGGTTTATTACTGATTATTTCTTTCTCAGTACTCATTAGGCACTCATAGTTCTTCATCAAGGGTTGGTCTTGGGACCTTTTCCTATCCATATTAGCATATTCACTAGTATTGTCATTGTTTAGGTTTTGTTTAGGTAACCAAACCATTGGGATTATATACTGGATGCATTTTCTTTTAAAATATGCTCTCATAGATACGTCTTCCTTGGCTCTATGACTTAAGACCCTTCTATAACAATTAATCCTACTGACCTTAGTTCAATCTCTGGCACACATATAAGTGTGAATGAAGATGCCCTACTCTCCAAAATTGTTCTTTGATCTCCACAAGTGCACACTGGCAAGTGTACCAGCACACATCATAAATGAACACACACACATACACACACACACACACACACACACACACACACACACACACCTATAATATAAGTCTAACCCAGATTGTAGAGAACAAAATAAGGCATTGAAAATGTCATATTAAACATAGACATTCCAGATATGTGAAATTCTAGGATCCAACTATAAGACAGAAAATAGATATTGAAATGCATGCTCTTTTCTCAAGTTATCAGCCTACAACTTCAAAAAGTCAAATCACAAAAGTGTAAAAATTTTAATGGCAAATGGAGATTTTTAACATGTAGTTTATAACATACAGGAAAAGTACTGGTATGAAAAAACATCTTTTTTCCTTAGAAGTAGAATGTTTCTGAGCCACTATCTAAATTTTCACATTAAGAATGTAACATAATAGTATATATTTGAATAAGAGTGTTGTAATACAGACAGATGCTTGATTTAAAGTCATATATCATTCTTAAGAGAAATGATTATGAAATATGAATGATGAATACCAGGCAATTTTATTTTGTTCTGGGTAATTTATATTGCCACTGTCTTTGGTGCTTCAAGTGTTTAGTCCCAGATTCAAATGTTATACTATCATTATCATTATTATCATCATCGTCATCATCATCATCACCAATGTAATATTTTAAGTAAAGTAATATTACAAAAACATTTTATATGGAAAACTTACAGGATCATGCACACCAACTCTCAGACAAAATACAGTTGAAAAAGCAGAAGCTGGGAAAGCAGAACTTGATAATTATTAAATTACATCTCTAAGTACCCATGGGAAAGAACAATTGCCCAGGAGGGTAAACTTGCCTGTGTACCATCTTAATGCTCATTTGTTTCATGAAAGGAGACAACAACTATTTGAATAAATCTTAAACTACTCCTTTTCTATTTTTTTTACTATGTTAGAGTTTATATTTCCTTAGGTCCCCATGATCTCCCCCTGGCTTCCCCTTGGCCTTGAGACTTGTGATCTCCATAATTAGAATTCAGATGAGACAAAATAGCATAGTGGCAACAACAGACAAAAACTACCAGCGAAGTATGGCACCCTCAAAGAATGAGAGAAGGCAATGACCAATTTACAATGAAGGCAGGTTGTTTGTTTGTTTGTTTGTTTTATACTCTTGTAAAGTCTCTGGGACAGATCACATTCCTAAGGGGTATCTTATTCTCCAGGTCTATTTGGACCAGCTCTTATAGAAGGTGGCATTCATGTGTAACTCTTTTTGCTAGATACTACTCTTTTACTGTTTTAGGCTCTTGAAACATTCTGGGAAGTTCAAAATGCTGTCTTTCAAAGTCAGAAATATAACCCACATCCTAGTCCTCTGACCAGTAAATAGAGTCCTGCTGATCCAGTCCTTTGTTTTACAGTCTGTTGTGAAAGAGTGGTTCAGCTTTAAAAATCCTTCTGAGGTAGAGTAAGACACAGGGTAAGTTCCTAGAAGGGCTTACACAAAGACTGCAAAATTGACATATGAGAAAATTCTTATGCCATATAAAGTAAATTTGGTGCATTCTACCTTAAGTGGATTTAAGAGCTATTCTCAAACTAAGAATTGAAATTCTTCTGCAGCATTTCCGAGTAAACAATGTTGGAACTGAGGAAAAACTGGTCAAAGTTCTCTCTTTTTGTACCTTGCTGTAGTTTGAGTGGGTGTCTGTAAAGCTGTTGTGTTGTAATATTAATCTCCAAATTCATGTTGATTTGATTTGGAGTAAGGATACTGGAAGTGGTTCGGGTTACACCATGCATGGGCGTCTTTATAAGAACCAGAAGAGAGACCTGAGCACACACATACTCCATTTTTCCTCCTGTGATTCTTCCTACCTTTTTATAATGAAACCAAAACTCATCACTACATGTTGAAAGCTTCATATTGGTCTCCTCAGCTCCTGCATTATGAGAAATATTTCTTGTCTCTTGAAATTACCCAATTTGTGATATGTTGCATAGCATAAGAAAAAAATTAAGATAAAAATATGTTTTGTCATTTAAGATTAGGAAACATCATTTAAATATCTAGGCAGACATTATAAAATAGATGTACGCTTAAGAAACATTTATATATTGAAAACAGCTCTATTATTTTAAACAAATACTCTCTGACCCAGTAATTGTGTTGGCACGGGGTGTGTGGTCTTTGAAACAGGAAAAGCCATCAGTCTGGAACATTTCATATTTGAGATGTTGCTTCTAAAGTGTTTTTCTCATGTATGCTAAAATACTTACTTCTTAATCCAGGCCTATACTCATGTGTTTTCCTCATATTGTTATAAAAATGCTTTAATTTTGCTGTCATGTAAAATAAAACAAATGTCTTAAAACATATGTCAGATCTCATCTGAAGGAAATAAGAGAAGACTTGCAGGGCAGATTTAGTTAGCTTTGCAAACTATTTCCCATCAGATAATCTACATTGCTATAAGGCCAGGTTTCCATTCTTCCCTTGATTTAATTACTGTGGGTAAAATTTCAAGATAGTCATTCAATTATTTGAAAAAAATCATATTCTTTTCCTTTCCTCTATCATGCCTTGTTTCACATTAGATTTTCTTTCAGGTCAGCAATATGACTGGAGACAATGGGCTCTGAACCACTGATTTTCTGAATAGATTCCACATCCTCAGTTGAGTTGTAAGTGACTTGCACTATTAAGTGATAGGGAGAAAATCATTTAAAATGAAGTCTGTACATTTCCTAAAAGCTGGTATAGGGAAGAAACATGCATCATTCCATCTCCCCAGTAAGGGTCACAGCCAAAACTACTACAACAAATAACAGGATGACCAGAGGAACATGTAACAGATTTATTTAATCCATATTACACTAGAGGTTTCCAAAATGGAGAACCAAAACGTCCAAGGAAAATGTCTGATTTGTACTCAAGTTCAATGTAAAATGGACAGCCAAGCAGCCCTTTGACTGAAAGAAGACACAATGTAATAGTAGTAGATTGGGGGTGGGGAAGCACAATCCTTCCAGATTCTTCATAGACTGGAGGCTTCTCATTTCTTTCCCCCAATTATCAGGCAGAATCCTTTAGACTGAGGAGCTTCAAGGAAGAAAGAAGAGACTGATCTTTCTAGAATGTATATCTTGCTTTGAGGAAGCAGGCTTGTTGTTTCCAGGACTCACCTAAGAGAAGAAGGATTTTAATTTCTGTCCCTTCTTTAGGAGAAGAAGAAAAATAGGTGGAACAGAGGCAGGATGGGAGGAGGATGTTGGTAAAACTTTGTTCTGAGACCCAATGTGGATAGTATGTCCTGAGGCAGTGACCAGAACCCATTTCACTGAACATCCAATGACAATGCCTTTAACATAAAAACGGAATATGATTCTTCACTCCTTTCAAGATAAAAGAAACTTTCCACTATTAACATAGCATAGGACTGAATGGAAAATTGGCCATCTGAGTACTTGAAAAGATAAAACACCAATATATAATAGATTAGTCAGAGCAGAATTTACAGCTTGGTAGTTCAGCTGAAAAAAAAAAAAAGTCCCTTTAAAGCAAGTAAGTGTTGGTGGTGAGGTGATTAGTAATAACAACCAAAGCAAAACAAACAAGCCTCAATGAAAGCACAGTGATTTTCACCACAGGGCTTGGTAAACTGCATCATTTTGAATTCCCCAATTATGCCTGCTCACTGCACTTAGGTGAAGAAAAGCACAAAAGCAATTCTGTGTTCTTTATTGCTTCAAATGACCCAGCTCAAAGCAAGGTGGCCGACCACTGTGTTCTATGTCATCGCACACTGACCCTTCAGAACCCATTGTGAATAATTTCTAACCCCGGACTTTCAGCACACGTGCTCACTTGTCCAAATCATTTGTTCGGGTCAAAGAAAAATACTGCATTTATAAAAGTGGTGAAGAGGTTGTACAAAATTGGCACAGGTATACACACACATTTATTTAAAAAAATTTCCCACTTTAAAAACAGTATTTAGTGGCAAATATTCAAATAACGTCATATGACTAATATTTTATTTCAATTTTAGTGATAAAGATTGAGGGATTAGCATTTAAGTTGAATTGGTTCTTGTTTGACTGTGAGAAACATATTAAATTAAGACAAGAACATAGTTAAATACGACAAATAGATACCAAAATGGCTATGGTAACCAATAATGTTCATATACTCACTGGATTCCCTAACAGTGCTGTAATTGTTTTTCCGGAAAGGCAGTGTTGATGGTAATAGGTATATAGGCTTCAATATGAATAAAATGCTTGAATTACTGGATTTTTTTGAATTACTGGACACATTTTCTTTGTATAGTCCTGGTTGTCCTGGAACTAGCTCTGTATATTACTGAAATTTTTAATGACAAAATTTTGTCTGAATATTGTGCATATTTAAGTTATATAAAACCAGTACCTAGAGTACCCCTTGGACATTTCAATATCTTATATGGACCATCGTAGGAGCCTTTTAGACATCCATCATGGAGAAATTCCACAATTTTCCATGGGCTTCTGATGCAATAGACCACTGATTAAATACCTGGGTAAGACTATGTACTGCAGAATGCAGGAAGAAACAAGCCACAGCCAGTTCTCACCTCACCAACTCCTCAGCTGATCCTGTCTCCATGAATCCTCAGACTGAATGCCTCTGAGTCCTCAGCTGAAAGGCTCTCTAGTTCCTGTCTCCTCATGTCTTATATGCCTTTCTCAGACTAGCCATTCCACTTCCTATCTCAATCTTCCCCAGTGCTGGGATTAAAGGCATGTGTACTTCCCAAATACTGGTAGAAAAGCATGAGATCTCAAGTGCTGGGATTAAAATGTGTGCCACCACTACCTAGCTCAGTTTCTTTTACACTGGATTAATCTCATGTAGTCTAGGGTGGCCATGAAATCACAGAGATCCAGAGAATCTCTGCCTCTGCTTCTGCCTCTGCTTCCTGAGTGCTAGGATTATAGGTGTGTGTCACCACCTCCTGACCTCTATGTTTAACTCTGTGGTTGGCTCTGTCTTCTGATCTTCAGGCAAGTTTTATTAGAGTACAACAAAATATCACCACAACATGCATGTCTGGTGCCCATGGAGGCCAGAAGAAGGTATGGGAGCACTGAGACTGGAGTTATAGATGGTTATGAGACACTATGTATGTGCGGGAAATCAAACCTGGGTCCTTTGGAAGACCTCTGTAGCATCCCATCAGTCCTATACTGTGGATCTTGATGTGGAATCTAAGTTAAGGTCTGAAATAATTCATTTTCATTGGACTTGACTGTATTTTGACTCACCTAGGAGACATACTTGTGCACATGTTTGTGAGCAAACTTTCAGAGGTTTTAACTGAAAAGAGAAGATTGACTTTGAACATGGATACTACCACCTGGGTCCTTAACTAACAGAGAAGAGATGAAGAAAAACAACTGAGAATGACCATTCATCCCTGTCTGCTTCCTGATATGTCTGCATGTGAGCAAATGGCCTTACTTCACTGCCACCATTCTTGCCCACCAGGATACACAATATCCTTTAGAACCAAAAGAACTAATTTTTAAGCTGTGCTTTAACAAGTATTCCACTACTTCACTGAGAAAAGTATCTAATACACACTTGCAGTGAGAAGTTGGATATTTCTTTAGAAAATATGAGGCTATGGTACGTAGACCTTTGGAAAATGTTAGAGAAATTCAGGAAGAACTTGGAAATGTAAACATGGGAAGCTCCAGCTCATTCAGTGTATGCATAACCTAATGGACAGTTCTTGTGGGAATGTGGAAGATTAGAATATTGATAGAAATGTAGACAGTGAATACTGTGCATGAAGTTTCAGAGAGGAGCTAGTCTAGAAGTCATTCATGCTATATACTGGAAAAAAATCAAGCTGCATTTTTGCCCATGTCTTACAATTAAAAGTGATGCTGTTTTTTTAAAGCAGTGAACTAAAGTATTAGAAGATAAAAATTTCAATATAATATAATATGTAGGCTGTGTCTTTTTGGCTACTGCTTACTCTCTCAGATTGACAGTGAAACACAACAGGAGGTTAAAAAATGTTCACTTTGTTCAGGAAAACAGAATGAACAAAAAGTTGCCGACATGTTGGGTATAGATGAAGCATCTGTAATTGTTAAAGAAGGTAGTGTTATTAAAGAGAACTTGTTAGAAAGATGTGAATTGTGACTTCCAGCCAAGACCCTTTCCCTCAAGCACTCAAATTCACATGAAAATGTTTTCTGAGCAAAGTGTATGACTGAGCAAAGAAAGCTTCCAGGTCATACTGCAAAAGCAGAACCAACTAGGGAAACGTTTTCTGGGTTTAGCTACAAAGCACACAAACGCTGCTATGGCTACTATCTAAGAGGCAGGCTACATTTCAGCATGGCAGTGGAACTTGACATCATTCACAAGGTGCTGGTTTTTCAGATTTGAAAAATGTAATATATAGATTATGATATCATGGAGCCCTGTACTAAGATTCCAGAAAGACACTGAGGCCCATAGCATAATTGGAACCCCTGAGAGGAGTTACTAAGCAGGATGCACATGAAGATGGAAAATTATTATTTAAGTTCTGATGAAGACCCTGAGATATTTGAAGCTGAAGAAACATGGCATACCCACAAAGGAAAATTGCTGCAGGCAACTGCTGTGGAAAGTCAGTTTGAAAGTTCTGAACACAGAGCCACTGTATGACCCAGGCATATCACTCTTGGGTATATACCTGAAGGATTCTATATCTTAGCACAGAGTTCCTTACATAACCATGTTTATTTTTTATTTATTTATTTATTTTTTTTGGTTTTTCGAGACAGGGTTTCTCTGTGTAGCTTTGCGCCTCTCCTGGAACTCACTTGGTAGCCCAGGCTGGCCTCGAAATCACAGAGATCCGCCTGGCTCTGCCTCCCGAGTGCTGGGATTAAAGGCGTGCGCCACCACCGCCCGGCCATGTTTATTTTTTAACTATTAATAATAGCCAGGAAATGGAGCAAGTGAGCTCCTTCAACAAATGAATGGACAAAGAAACTGTGGTACATACACATGATGATTGTTTATGTAATTGTAGAAAAATTAGGAGTACTTCAGAAAAATGGATGTAAATTCAAATCATTGATAAACATATTAGCTTTAGAAGAACAAATAGTAAGTATTTTTTTCACATAAAGAAACTTGATTTAAAATTGAATATATGTTTGTGTGTGTTGATCTGTCTGTCTCTCTCTGTCTCTGTTTGTCTGTCTGTCTGTCTCTGTCCTCTCGTGTGTGTGTGTGTGTGTGTGTGTGTGTGTGTGTGTGTGTGTGTGTGTTAGTGTGTGTGAGTGTATGTGACAAAACTAAAAAAGGAATCATAGGAGAAGGTATAATGCGAATAATAAAAATATAGGTAAATAGAAATTTTAAAATCCATAAATATGAAAATGTCTTGATAAAACTCATTACTTTGTATGTTAAACTAAAATGTAATAGAAATAAATTTTAAAATATACATTGTAAATTGAGAGGCATTTTCAGAAACTGAGCATTGATTTGATTCCCACACAGCCTGAATCCATTGCTCGATACTAATTTTATCCTGTTTTAACTTGTGGCAATTAAAAAAGTAGATAAAAATGATCTTCTCATTTAAAGTTCATAATGGCAGTATTGCGTACTTTTCTAGAATGTAGTTACTTCTCCTACTTAAATGTTTGTTTTCAAATCTATCATTTTTATTAAAATGCTAGCCCACTTAATATTTCACATCCTAAAACAGTGACATACTTTGACTATGAATTGGTACCTCAAGAGATGTATTGTTTCAATATATTAGTTGCATGCTTGGAATGGACTCAAAATTAGCCAGTGGTATGATTAATGGGTTTTTGTTTGTTTGTTTGGAATACAAGGCACCATTGGTGCACCATTTTCCTTAAAAGTAGAAGCTATGTATTGTCAAAACTAGAACTCCAGAATACATAGGGAGAAAAATTGATGAATGATAAAGGCTGGTGAGATACTTAAAGCTGTGCAGAATAATAAGGGGGTTGCTTGATGAATTTTAGTATAGCATAGCAAAGTTTATGTCCCTACAATTATATAAATGTGTTCAGATAATGTGTTTACCTGTAATATCAAAACACAGCTTGTTGAGAACATTCAGAGTGATTTATATTCCACATATTCTATGGCTTTGACTAAACACAGCATTTATTTATTTATTTTTGGTTCATCAGATACACTATTGTAAACACTAGTTTATTTGTCTTCAGTTACGATTAAAAAATGATCTCTATGGATTTCAAGTGGAGTTATAGTCACTTAATAGCCCACACTGGAGCTTTTAAAAAGTCCCTGTATGCATTAGCAAAAATAAATACGTTTAGTGATCATTTATATCCAAGACAATACAATAGATTCAGAAGGGATTTGAAAATAAATAAGATATACTTAAAATCGGTAAACTTATATAGTGTATTAAAGGATAAAAAGTTTCAACACAGGAAAAGCAATTCACAAACCAATATTTCATGAATGTAAATACACAATAGCTGTAGTAGAAAATGTGATGAGACTCGAGCCACAGTACAGACTAGAAAGAGAAAAGAAAATAAATTGTACAAATGTGAAAATTAGCTATACATTATTATCAACTTCTAATGGAAGATAAGGACAGATAAGAAGCAAAGTTTATTGTTTTATTAAAAAAGAGCATCAGCATCATGTAAAAAATAAATTGTAAAAAGTGATAAATACAAAAAAATGTAAAATAAAATCATGATAAGTTAAAGGCTATTTGCAAAAAGCTAATATTATTTCTTGGCTGTAAGGCCATTATTTCAAGATGAGTGAAATCTGGACTCTGACATATATTAGTTACCTCTCTTACCACTGTGCACAAACACCAAATTTAAGAAAAAAAATGTAAAGCAGGATGTTTCATATTGGGTCTCAGTTTGGGAGGACTTTCTATGTGTTATGATGTGGAAACATAGTGACAGGTACACCTTGGTCCCAAGTGCTTAGATCACATTGTGGTGGTGTGCTCGTATTCAGAGAACACAGACCAGAACTAGAAGTGATCATAACATCCAGATCCTGATTCTCATGACTGACTTCAGCCAAGTGCTTACCACATCCCAAATATTCTGTAACCTCCCAATGAAACACCACCAACAGAGGACCAGTGTTCAAAGAAATATATCGTGGGAGATAGTTTTCATTCAAACCATAATAGGCCACTTCAGTAAGTAGAAGGACTTTAGAAAGCTTCATTTTTATGAAGATGATTGGAATGTCAGAGAGATCATCAAATATTACAGATGAAGTATCAGGATTGCAGGAGACATTAATGGAGTTTACCACTGAGTTTAATATTGTCAGTCATCTTCAGGGGTTGCAATTTAAGACATTCTCATTAAAACTAATGTGTTAATAAGTTTATTCTGAGAATTGAAATAAGAAAATCAGGGACAAAATAGAATTTGCTTCCAAAAATACTTGCAGTTCATAAACAGCAATGAGTCATTTTGTTATTAAATAACACGTGTTATATTGCAATAGTGGCATTTTAAAATTTTGAGCTCTATCTCTATAGTACTTCTGTGTTACTGTGAACAAATTATGAGACAACTTAAAAAAGAAAAGATTTACTTTGCTTCATAGTTTTTGGTCTATCATAGAAAGGAAGTAAAATGACTCACCATGGTGGTAGAAATCAATGGTGAAGGCTGTTCGCATTACGACAGACTAGAAAGCAAAGGGTAAAATGTGAAGCAGGGTATAGATAAAAACAAAAAATGCCTGGTTATATTAACTTATTCCTACAAGAAGACCCAACTTCCTTCCTTTCTTCCTTCCTTTCTTCCTTCCTTCCTTCCTTCCTTCCTTCCTTCCTTCCTTCCTTCCTTCCTTCCTTCCTTCCTTTCTTTCTTTTTGGTTTTTTTGCGACAGGGTTTCTCTCTGTAGTTTTGGAGCCTGTCCTGGATCTCACTCTGTAGACTAGGCTGGCCTCAAATTCAGAGAGATCCACCTGGCTCTGCCTCCCAAGTGCTGGGATTAAAGGCGTGTGCCACCACCGCCCAGCACAAGTTTGAAGCTTTGTTCGTGTTTACCTCTCTCTTCAAGTAATGCAGAAAGTACCTTACAGTACCATGAACACTAATCAGTAGGGGTAAATGCTCTGGTAGACACCAGCTTGACTTCTCCAAGTTCAATTGTGCAGATGTTATCTCCAGCAATAGACCCTTACCATCAGTTTATGGAGAGCAATCCATAGCCTTGGCTATAGTGACAGTTGTTTGGAGGTCCTCATGGGGCTACTTTGGGGAAAACTGCATTATATGTAACACATTCCAGAACTGGAGGCTTTATTTGGTGAGGAAAGATGTCTAGCTGAGGCTCTGTCTCCCCTGATATTTGGAGATTTCATTTAGATCTCCTTCATATATCATATATTTTAGGAAACTTGGATAGTATTAGGTTTCAATACAACCACTTAAATTTCCCTCAGATTTTGTTGTCCCTCCCTTATTCCCTCCCTCACCTCTCTCTTTCCTACCATTCTCATTTGACCCTCCCATTCCAGCCACATACCCTGCCCATCCATAACTATCTGTTCAATCCCTGCCTCCTAGTGAAATCCATTCTTCCCCCCTAGTATCTCATTCTACACCTAACCTTTCCAGGTATATGTTCTGTAAATTGCTTATTGAACACTTAACAGCGAACATCCACATATAAGTGAATGCAAACCATATTTGCCTTTCTGGTTCTGGGTAATCTTACTCAAGAAGATTTTTTTCTATTTCCATCCATTTACCAGAGAACATCATAATTTCCATTTTTTAATAGATAAGTAATATTGTGTAAATGTACCACATTAGCTTTTTTCATTAATCCACTGATGGACATCTACTCATTAACAAACATCTAGTCTGTTTTCAATTTCTGGCTATTATGAATAGAGCAGCAGTGTATATAGTTGTGCAAGTGTACAAGTAGAAGGATGAAGAATCTTTGGATACATGCCTAGGAGTGGTACAGATGGCTTTTGAGACAGATTGATTCCCATCTTCCTAAGGATTGCCAAACTCATTTCTAGTAGTGGGTGTAGCAATTGTACTCACACCAAGAATAGGTAAGGGCTCTCCTTACTCCTCATCCTCATCAGCAAAAATTACCATTTGTTTTTATGATATTGGCCACTCTGACTAGTGTAAGATTAAATGTCAAAGATGAGTAAGGATGTTGAGCATTTCTTTAAGTGTTTCTCACACATTTGAGTTTACTCTTTTGAGAATTCTTTGTTTACATCTGTATACCATTTTAATTGGATTATTTGCTTTCCTGATGTCTAGTTTTCTAAGTTATTTATATATTTTAGATATTACTCTTCTATCAGATGTGTAGTTCATAAAAACCTTTTCCTGTTCTATAACTATATCCATAGGTATGCAGACTTACCTCTTCTCTTCAATTTGATTTCATTGATCAATGTGTCTGTTTTGGTGCCAATACCATACTAGTTTTATCACTATAGCCCTGTAGTACAATCTGATGTCTGTCATGGCAATATCCCCTGCAGTTTTTTAAATACTCGGGATATTTTACGTATCTTAAGTATTTTTGTTTGTTTGTTTTCACCGAAGCTGAAAATTGTCCTTTCTAATTCTGTTAAGACTTGTATTGGAATTTTGAATTAATATATTAATTCTATTGACCCAGGAGCATTGGGGATCTTTCCATCATTTGACATATTTGATTTTTTTTTTTTCGCTAAATACCTTAAAGTTTTTACTATAGTAGTCTTTCACTTGCTTGGGTTGAGTTAACCAAAGGCTAATCAGCTTCTTGATCTGTTTCTTGCCCATAGACGTCATTGCTCTGAATTTTTCTTACAATTAAGTATGTTGTTTTGTTCCCAGCTGGCCATGATGGTTCTGATACAGTTTAGGTCAAAATAATATATATCCTCTGTTTTTGATCTTAGTGATCTTTTTGTTTATAGATTTTTGCTGTTATTGTTCCTTTTTACTTCTATATTTTTACATATTTTAGGCATAATAAATATTTCTCTTTTCTATAAATAGTTGTCACTATGATTTTACATGTGGAATTTAAAAAGCCTTTGGTTTCAGTTTTTTGATCACTATTTGCTGTAGGTCAAATAATATTCTAGAAGATATTTTATTATATTTGGGAATCAAACTAAAGTTTTATGATTATCATTTAATTTTTCAGAGATATCCCTTTTTCATATAGTGATGTGTTAACTGTTTAGAGCTATGCTTTTGATCCCCTCTTTTTGGTTACACTAAAGACCAAGCCTAAATTTACTTGAACGCAATGCTCTGTAAGTTCATGTAAGTTACTTAGTTGTATTTGTAGACTATTGAATGATCTTGATTTTATAGTATAATTTCTGACTTTTTTATATTTCTCCTCTTTTAAGTTTCAGATTTTATTTGCACTTCCTATTTATGTGTATGTGCATGTGTGCTTATGCATGAAAAATATATGTGGGGGCCAAAGGATTATTTCAGATTATGTAGAGCTGAAGTTACAACCATTTTGGGAGATGCTCTATGTGAATACCAGGAAATACACTTGATAATCACTGTACCTTCTTCACAACACCTCATCCAAATTTTGATTTCAAATTAGAGATCTTTTCTGGAATCGTATTATCTCCTGTAGATAATTACCAAATGCATCTGATGGCGTTTGCCTTATGCTTTAAACTCTCTGTTCAATGCTTCCTTGCAATAATATAGGCTCATAATATATTTACTTTTTATTACAAATTATCACAGGCAAATGCTTTGCAAAATATATTTTGAATCTTTTTTGATTTAGTTAAATTAGTTACATCATTTCCTTCCTTTTCTTTCCTACACTTCCTATGTCTACCATACCTAATAGTTCCTCCAAAATCCATGGTTTCCTCTACTTCTCTTTGGCCATTGTTGTTGTATACCAATATAAATGAATAAACACACAAGTGCAATGTACTGAATCCTTTAGTGCTCCCTGTGTGTATATGTTTCTAGGACTGACTACTTGGTATTGGGTAACCTCCCTGTGGAAAACAAATTCTATCTCTCAGCAGTTGTTAACTGTTTGTAGTTCATCTATGGTTGGCATCCTGTGAGATTGTTCTTACCTATGTTGTGATGTGTAACTAAAGTTTTCCTGCCTGGCCCACAGTCAGGACAAATCTCTCTCACCTGCCAGTCCCACAGCCGCTCAGACCCGACCAAGCGAACACAGAGACATATTGGTTACAAACTGTATGGCCGTGGCAGGCTTCTTGCTAACTTTTCTTACAGCTTAAATTAATCCATTTCTATAAATCTATACCTTGCCACGTGGCTCGTGGCTTACCGGCATCTTCACATGCTGTTTGTCATTGTGCCGGCTGAAAGTGTCTCTCTTTTTCTCAGCCTTCCACTTCCCAGCTTTATTCTCCTCCTTGTCCTGCCTATACTTCCTGCCTGGCCACTGACCAGTCAGTGATTTATTTATTGACCAATCAGCAACACACTTGACATACAGCCCATCCCACAGCAGTGATGTCAACTTTTTCTGTCATTCTTCAGGCAGCCATGTTGATGATATTTCATGGGTATAACTTCCATCTCATTGATAGAAGGCACAGTCTCACAGCAGACTCCCTGATCCGCTGGCTCTTAATATTTCAACCTCATCTTCCATGATGGTGCAGCAATTATGTTATAGGTGTATCATTGGGGCTGGAAACCTTATGATCTGTTCTTTTCCTTCAGGCTAATTGTAACTTCTTGTATTTTATGTTGCAAAAAAGAAGTTTCTTTGATGAGGAGGATTAAAATTTACACTTACCTGTGAATATAGGAATTAGAATTTAGAGTGCTGTTATCTAATATCTTAATACAACATTTCACTGCTCCTCGCTTATTCAGACTCCTTTAAGTGTTTGCTTGCTGTCTATTTTTCAGTTTCCCAGTCAATGTCCCTGGCCATAAATATTTGTTAATGCCAGAACCACATTTTTACCTAGTAACTTATTTGCTACTCATCTTTTGGTGCAGAACAATCTAAAGTTTCATAGTATATAGCACCATTAATACTCAGTGAGAACTTTTTTAAACACATTTATTTCATTTCTGAAATAAGTGTGCATGCATTGTGTGTGTGTGTGTGTGTGTGTGTGTGTGTGTGTGTGTGTGTGTTTCACCTGTTTATGTGGAGGTCAGAGGATCTTCTTGTTGGAGTTGGTTCTCTACTCTTACTGTGTAGACTCAAGGAATCAAACTCAGGTTTTCAGAGTTGATGGCTGATGTATTGGCCTACTAAGACATCTCATCAGCTCTGAGAATTCTTAACTAATATTAGTTTCCTCATATATTCAGTTGGATCTGGGAGGGACATATTGTTCCTGTACTTTGTGTGTTTGTTACTTTTGCTTCATAATCAGGAGTCAAAAGTTTCTGAGATTAGAAGATAAAGATTTTTAAGCTTACTAAGGTCTACACTGGGAAATTTCTTTCCTCTGCTGGCCAGAGTATCTCATAAGACAAAAAGCAGGATTCATTGAGGCACGGAAATGCATTCCACCAAAAACGAAAGAAATGTATTGATTGCTGAACAGTAAGGGGAAAACCCACACTGCTTTATTTTCATCTTCACAAACTCTTGATGGCTGTTTTCCTTCAACTAGACAGTGACAAAGTATTTTCAATGCTTATTCTAATTCTGACCTTACAATTTCTCAACAATATCATTTTGTGCTCCCACTACTATAGACACATTCTGTGTCAGCAATTTTAGGCTTATTTCTCATTATAAAGTAACTTTTGTCTTAACTTAATTTACTATTGGCAATATACCTCTCCTAATTGACTCTGGTTCTAAACATACCATCCCCCTTATCTACATATACAATCCATACTTTGAACCAAATGCAAACATACAAACATGGATGTGCATATATATATACAAAATGCTATGAATTTCCTTACATTATGCCAATATTTGGCTTTAACTGTTTTATAAAATCAGAGCTATACATAAACAATGCATAGATAATTAACAAATGTTAAATGTATGAGTGAAAGTTAAAAGGATAATGTGAGATTTTCAGTTGAATAAGTGGACTATAAAGTGGAATAAATTCAGAAGATATTAGGTCAAAATGTACTTGGTAACTTCCTAGTTCTTTATATAGTTTTTCTACCAATTCCTGCAATCAAATTGCTCTCATTTCTTCTGAAGGCCTTTGCCATTTAATGGTCTCAGTATTTTTCACTTTCTTTATTTTAATCTGTTAAGGGCAGAATGTTTAATTGCTAAAGATATTTGCTTATGTGGGGGCAGTGCTTTAAAGATCGGAAGTTCTTGTGAGTGACATTTTCATATGTGGCAAAGCAGATGTGCTTGTACTCTGTCTTCAGTTTCTGTAAAAAAAAAAAAGGCAGATTCTTCATTTCTCATTATTATATCAAGCAATTAGCAAAAACTAACCTTAAAGTTAGTACATCAATCTTTCTGACTGATGTCTTACTCACAGTAAGTATAGACTATCAACTCAAGATATTTGGTATATATGAAAGTATTATGCCTTATTTTTATCCAGTCAAGGACAATACACCTAATAAAGAGACAATAGGATTCTCTTGCAAATCATACTCATGGTAAAATTACAAAATAATAAGTAATTCACAGTTTAAAACAATTGGATTAAACAAAAACCATCACATTGAAGTTGGACAAAGGAAACTAAAAGAAAGAAAAAAGTCCCAATAAAAGGCACAAAAATCAGAGACCCACTTGTTTATATACTTAGGGGTCCTGTAAAAACATTAAACCATGATCAATAATATATAGACAAAGTGCAGAGTTCAGATCCAGGGCAGCCCTGTGCTTCTGCTTCAGTCTCTGTGAGTTCATTTGAGAAATGTTCAGTTAATTTAGAAGGCCTTATTCTCCTGGTGTCTTCCATCCCCTCTGGCTCTTACAGTCTTTCAGCCCCAACCTCTTCTTTTGTGGGGTTCCCTGAGCCCTGAACGGGAGATTCTCTTTCTCTCTCTCATCTGGCTCTGCATTTCTGTGTTTGTTCTCATCGCCTGCAGGAGGAAACTTACCTTATGATTTAAGAAGAAACACTGATCTATGAGTATAGCAGTCCATCACTAGGATTCATTGGTTTTAGCCTAGGTCTCTGAGCGATGCTTCTTCTAAAACAATCAGCTGTGAAATGATGAGATAGAGACATTCCTAGAGACTCTAAGACAAATATATATGTAAAACTTTCATGTGGAAGAGTTGTTTTCAGGCTGTTAAAAACTGACTTATACTTCTGCTCTACAACTGTCTTCAACTTCACCCACATTTTTGTTGTGCTAATACAAGAAGTACATTTATTACATTGGTATATCATTTTTAATCTTTCCTTTTTCTTATTAAAGCACATACTTCCTGACTCTAATCACCAGAGTGTGAAGTTTCATACTATAATTAGAAAGCTTTACAGATTGTAAGTGGTACTCATTTACTAATCTCAAGTATTCAAATTGTTGCAAAGTGTTAGACAGTGATGAAGCCAGGGAATTCCAGGAACATAATTTGACTATTTCTCATCATGCCTTAGAATTTTTTTGATATTGACTTTATCAGCTAATAATTATAATATATTCTAAGAAAGTGAGTGAATGAAGTTGTCACTTCTAAGTAATTTGACAATAGGAATATGTATATTAATTTAAAAATTGAGGCATGCTAAAGGGAACAAAATTTTTTGTCATATAAAAAATGAACAATTTCAGTTAACTTAAGAATTTATGTTGAGACTATTCGTGTTGGTCCATGCCTTTAATCCCAGCACTCAGGAACCAGAGATAGGTAGATCCCTGAGTTTGGAATCTACATAAAGTGTTTAAAGACAGCCTGAAATACATAACAGAAAGATCCGCTCTGAAAAAATAAAGTTTGTGTTGGAGAGTTATGTTAGCTTTTCTGTAGTTATAATGTTGTGTACAAGTTTAGAGGAAAGACACTGAATATGTAGAAAATTTGAAAGCCTTAGGAACATTTCAAAAGCAGGTGAAGAATCGATGCAACAACACCATGCCTAGGGAAGTAGAAACAGCCTGTGGCTGTACATAAGGGATCTAAATTCTACAGCTTGGGAATGAACTGCTAAAATGCAATTCATCCTAATGAAAGCCCTTTGAGGTTGTCTTTCATTCTGCTTTCTCAAATAGAAGGGCATAAGAAAATATGTCTCTGAGAACTTACATATGGAAATCATATCTATAGTCTTTTATATAATTCAATTGAAATTATCATCATTTCAAACGTAGATTTCTGGTAACTTCTTTTTGGTGTTGTTTTTAGTTTGTTTGTTTGTTTTTCAAGACAGGGTTTCTCTGTGTAGTTTTGGTTCCTGTCCGTCCAGGATCTCACTCTGTAGACCGAGCTGGCTTTGAACTCAGAGATACTCCTGCTTCTGCCTCCCAAGTTCTGGGACTAAAGGCGTGCACCACCACCACCCAGTGAGATTTCTAGTAACTTTTTAAAACAGATTTTTATCCCCATAAGCTTTGAAAATGTACTAGAAAGAAAAATAAAATATTTTAACTATTCTTGTCAGTCATGTGGTGTAGTCGCAGGTTTCACAGCTAGGTAAGTCTGATGGCTATTTTTTCTACTCTACAAGCCCACATAAGAATTTCTAACACAATTCAAGTTTCTCCTACTGATGCAAAGCTAGTATGAATGTTATGGGAGTAATCACCACTTTCTGATTAGATCTAAGGCCAGATTTGTGTGATGGAATCTGCACTTGGCACTGTTGTTAAAGGGGCCAAGAGCTTATGTCTAGATGGCTACCTCATAGGCTCCAAGGGACAATCCAATATTATCATTCTGGTCAATAGACACAGCATTACAATACCTCCTAATGAGTTAAGTTATTCCCATAGATTAGAACATGTCTCAAGCCCCATCAGAGAAGCTTCTCCTCGCAGTGCACAACAATTAACAAAGAGACAGACCTTCAACTGGCCAGCATGAACAGAAAAAGAGACCATGGGATGATCAAGCCATTGATGCTGTATGTGTCACACCCCCACTTTCTAGGACTGTTCATTGAAGTGGTGTGGAAAGGCCATATAAGAGTCAGAGGTAACACAGCAGGTCAATTGCACACTTGAGCCCATGAGAGGTGTGACAGCACGTGGAAGGTATATACATCCTCCAGTCAGACAAGAATCCCAGTATAGAGAAGGAAAGTCAGGCACAAAATCCCACCACTAACTGAGGAGTTATCAGTATTTGAGAACCACTGGAAAAAGAGTGTCAGTGTTCTTCAATGAAGTCACCCCTTCCACACTAATATATATATATATTACCAGCCAACACAAACCGGATTTTATAGGGTACAGAAGGAGAAGGGGGAGGAGGAGGTAACAGAGGAAGAGGAGGAGGATGGAAAGGAGGGGGAGAAGGCACATAAGGAGGAAACTCAAGGCTGAGTGGGAAGGAAAGGGTGTTGGAGAGAGTGGTTATGAAAGGAGTTAGGGGAGGGAGGGAATATGCTCAAAATTCACTGTATAAAATTCATTAAGGATACGATAATATTTAAATAATTTTGCTGTTCAATATATAAACTTTCATTTTTGTTGGTTTTGAAAGTGGATTTTCAACTGGGGACAAACATATAAGAATTGGATGCTGAAAAAAAAAAAAGAACATCTCAGCCAGATTGGTTTTATTCATTCATGATTTCCACTCTATGATTTTAAATGATTGTACGTATAGGTTGGGGAGAGAATACCATGGACTTAAAAGTTAAATAAACCTTTAGTGTAATATGTCTAACTTTTTCTGTTTTATGGCCTTTTGCACATAATTTAAGCTCTTTGGCCTTCAAATGTCTTATCTATATAACAAAGGTATTTTTTTTTCTGTCTCATACTACTGATGTGTCTGGTTTCCTGCACAGAGGCAGCATTAAAAAATTACCCAATTTTATCCCATGAATGTCATTATTTTATTCATAGCAGGTTTTCTGTTAGTCACAGAAAAGAAAACGTCAGCAAATTTTAAAGTTCAATATAAGGTTACAGCATGGTATTTAAAAATGTATTGTAATTAAAAACATCATCAATTCTATGCTCTTTTATTCTGTGTTGAGATTATTGCAATTAGTATTAAGCACTCAGTTAATATATGACTCAGAGTTCAGTTACAGAGAATAGAATTCATTCACTTTTTGTTAGCAGATGAACTTACTGGAGATCATTAAACACTTGCGGAAATTCAAGAGGAGCTGAAGAAACAGCTGTCTCTGGCTTGATATTTCAGGAACTATTACCAAAATACCCTCCAGAACTGGGCTGCCAAGAATGCTGCTGTTTCATTTTTGATTGGCAAGAAAGCTATACTAAGCCTTAGGAAGCTACTGACTCATACACTGAGTCTTGTAGCAGTCATGTGCTAAATAGATGCTTGAGATCTGCCTGTTCCCCACAAAATTTGGCTGCAAATGCAGTTTTTCTGAAGTTCATTGTATTTGCAGTAGATTATATTCATAATTCTATATTCAAATAAGAGAAAAGGAAATTTATAGCTATTGTTTCATAGAAGGAAGTCAGAATGGACACTGTGCATCTAAAACTTTGTTTCTATTATATTTCAACAAATTTTCTATTTAACAAGCTATTTTCATTCTTAGAATTTTGAAGAACAGTTAATAACACTATGCGTCTTTCCAGAAATAATAATATCCTTCATACAAGTGAGATGGTACACAAGTTTTAATGACATAGTACATGGTTAACACTGCTCATTTCCTTTCTAGATGAATTTAAATCCCACTGTTGTATCCATTCAATTTAGCTAAGAATAAATATTAGAAAATTAATATATCTTGTCTAAAATAGCTCAACAAAGACAGAAAGAATGAACATAAATTTAGTCAATATACAGAGACAGAAGATTAAATATATAAAGAGCTTTTCTCGAGCCAGGTCCGGTATTTTTAGTTGATCCAACCAAAAAAATTTACAACTAGTTTCTTTCACCATTCATTTTTACTTCCTCTATCCCTGATGACTATCTGTAAATTGGAATTATTTGCCTGTGTGGATGGTTTGAAAACATCTCATAGGATCTAATGCTTAATTTTTCTCAGATGCAAGTTGTTATTCCAGTGGCATATTGGCTAACATGTGGTACTCTTCCGTAGCCCTACCATGTTACAGCCAACTGATCTATGATCAGGAGTATTCCTTTAAGATAACACAATCTGGACTACCTATTTTATCCTATTTACTCACCAGTATGAGAAGCCCAGATGAACAGGGACTAGTCTCAAACACAAGTAAAGCGGAATAAGTATTGTCTCCTCATGGGAAAACAAATAAATCCAATAGTCCTCTGCAATGCATGGGCAATAAGAAAACATATTGTTAATTCTTGTGCATAATGTGAGAAACACTGCTTTCATTTAATCCATTATTCCAGTTCCATAACCCCTAAGCAAGGCTTAAACACTTTGCATATTTGGCACAAGTATATAGAGTATTCTGTTTCGCTAATGACACTATATCATTCAATTTTACGTCGCTACAACAAAATTACTAATACTAAAATAAAGCAAAACATTGAACATAAATTCAAAAAGAGAAAATACCTAACTTTTATTATGCTGTTATGAACATCGAAGGCCATTCTAGAGGTTTAAATATGAAATCATTTTGCTCCCCTGGTTTGCTTTGGAGTGAAGAGGGCACACAATGCCAGGAGTGTACATAAACACATAAAGGCACATCCAATTCAGTGTCTACGGGAAAAGAAGAGAGTATTTTTGCACAAGTCACTTCCAGGGTATACCACATTGAATTGAGAGGTTCTTACTAGATCCCACTTCCTAAGTGTCCTTGTAACTTTCAAAAACAGAATTTGCTTTCCTAGAAAGAAACAACAACAAAAAGCTTTTCATACCTGATGTGCTTTAAGGCAAGTATTTACCTATTAGTCTAGGATGCAATACTATTTTGAGTGTTCAGTATTCCATGTTTAGTCTGATGTTGGCACTCTAAATGAGAGAAGCCAGAGAAACTTTGGCAAATGAAAACAGCTGACATGCATCCATTCATTCACAATCTCTTATCAGCATGATCACATTTTGCTAGGAACCCTTCATACAAGTACTGCATACCCAGGATGAGAGGGCAATTAATTTACACAGAGTAGTGTGCTTCTTGCTGTCCAGTAGGATCATATGCTTGTTTCTTAAAATTGAGCTGTAAGCAGATGTAATGAACATCCATTCCAGTACAAAGAAACTTAGAAACAGTCACATCTTTGGATCTTTTGGTGACAACAGAAGTCTGGACCTTAAGAAAAATGGGATCGCTAAGCTATGTAGTTGATGATCGAGACTCCAAAATGTTATTCAGTACTCATCACTCATCACACATTCAGCTAAGCATGAAAAGATATGTTTCCTGTATGTATATACAGTGATTGTTGGGATGTTTTAATGCCAGCTAGTGAGTTTGATCTGACTAAAAACAAAAGTGAGTAGAAGAATAGAGTTTGTAGAAGAAAATAATAAAATTTATATAATTTCATATACTTACTAACTGCATTTGCTTTGTAGATTTAATCATTAAGGAGGGGTTTGTAATTACAGTTTTAACATAAAAAACTGGGATGCTAGGAATTTAGATAATTAAATTTCATATAGCAGTGAGTCTTGAGCTGAAAATACTTGACATCATTTTATGTGTATTCAATTTAAGGCAAGGCTACCCAATATAAGACTGATGAGATGGCACTCAACACTAAACATGGTGACAAAAGTTGACCTACACTGTGGACAGAGAGATTGACATCTGCAAATTGTACTCTAACAGCTCTATGTGCACATTGACATACATGTGTAAACACTCACAAACATGCACACACACACACAACATAGCACACACACACACACACACAGACACACAAACTAAATGGGTAAATGTAAAATTCTTATATTAATATCCAATGTTCACATAAATATCCATTCATGATCCTTCAAAGATTTAATTCTATGATTCTTCATGATCAAGTTCATACCTGAATCTATACAACAAAATTAATGAATCTGAAAAAAGCATTTAATGAAAAACGAAGTGACTTCTCATGGTTCTCCTGGAATATTAGTATGTAAATGAGGAAGAAAAGAAGGACTTAAATCAAGGTGGAGAGAAAAATCTAGGGGATAACAGGGAAGTTCAGTAGTTCATTGGATTTGTATCTCTGCTTTCACCTCTAAACATTAAAATATAAAGCTCTTAACCCATAGATATTTCTTTAACCCACAAATTCTCTCTAGATTTCAAATTCACTGAATTTTAATCTTTTTGTGCTAATGAATGTACATTTAGTATGCTCAGTTCTGAGCTACTGTTTTAAAATACCCATGTAAAAGCACTCTGTTGTTTCATAGGCATTGCTAATGAAAATCACTCACATCTTCAAGGTTTTTCTATTTGTTCCTTCTTCAGTCCATGCACATCCATTGGACACTACACAACATTATTTCTTACAAATAAAATGGAGTATCTTTTTTTATTCTCTAACTCATTACATTCATATTTTACCAGTGAAAAAGTATCCCAGACTATTTAGTTAATGTGCTTCCCAGCTCTACCACTGTACTTACTGTTCTCCAGCTCTAACTGCCTGCTGTAGTCATCATGACTACTCATATGGGAAAGACATCATCTCCAAAATGAACTCATGTTCTTCCTTTTGTTCTTAGCAATTTATTCAACACACAATGGCAATGAGACATGCTACGTGAACACAGGACAGATAAACAAATGCCTTGTTCAGAAACTCTCTCTAGTATTCTTTCACTTATGGAATGAAAATAAAAATCTGCCCAGTTTGGTAAACAATATGACATAATATTTGATTCCTGTTTACCACTCCGATACTAATTTTTATAATTTCCCATGCTAACCACCTTTTGAGAAAGAAATGTATGTATTTCAATATCTCAACTGTTTTACAAAATAATATTAATGTTTAAAGATACAATTTGATAACATGTGGAAAATCATGAAAATATAACCGTGGTAAAGACAGTAACTACACCCATCCATTACAACTAGAAATTTATTCTGTGTTTCTTCATAAAATGTCCCCAACTCTCACTTTATTATTATTTATTTATTATTCCATCCTCAAACAGTATTTCATCTTTGTTATTTCAGTATAGATTGATTTCAATTTTCTGGGCACTTGAATAAATGGAGCGTAGAGTATTTTAATCTACTTTTGTACTTGGTTTCGAGTTTCATTTGTGTTTTTAGATGTATTCAGAGCCCATTTATTTCATTCATTTATCCACTACATAATGTAGATTTATTAAATGATGTTTATCAATTTATCTTTTGATGGACATGAATTTTATTCAGATTTTGGCTATTAGAAAAGAAAATGTCATTTTATAGATGCATGCTTTCAGTTTTATTAGTTAAATATGTAGCACTGGAAGGGCAATATCATGAAAAGTATATTTAATTTTTTAAGAAAGTGACAAATCTTTCTCTTAAATATTTCATAATTTAACATTGCTAGTAGCAGAATGCAAGAATCTGAATTTCTTCGAATTCTCCTTTTCATTTCTTCTTTGACTTGTGGGTTTTAATAAACATGCTACTTGGTTTCTAGATGTATTGAGGATTAGAATAAGGTGGTAGATAAGTAAAATCTTCCCATGAGCTCTTCTCACAGACAAACTCAGTATAATCACTATATAAACAAGTAATCACCTTCCTAAGAGCAAAGAACACCAGGGTTGCCTGGGAACAGAGTCTTGAGAATGGCTCCATAATGAGAATCAGACCTGGATCTCTACTGTATCTGTCCTCTGATCCAGTTAACATTGCCTGTGACTGTAAGCAATAGTCTTGATCCATGAGTCCCCCTCACCAATAATCAGTCCAGAGTAGCATAATCATTGGTCATTACACAGTGGTGTGATAACCTTGATTGACTGTGGGCTCAGAATAAAGTACAATTTAGTTTTAATAACAGCTACAGATGTTACATGGAACCCTGACGTTGTTCCATCCACAGTGACTCTGTATAAAGCCAAGCAGAATCTTACAGTGTGTGACTATATACTACACTTACATGGTAAGTGTGAATGAGGCATGCTCGTTTTTTCCTGAGGCATGTTGTTTTATCCCAATCCCAGATGGAGGTCTGTGGGACAAACTGTACATTTTAGAAATAAGCATATTAGCACATTTCTTTCAGAGTAACAAATAGAAGCATATATGGACCAAACCAAGGACAAATTGCCTTCAAGTACAATCACAATGAGAATATATCATTTAACTATGGCAAGCCACTTAATTTTAAAAGAGGCAAAATGCTTATAAGATGAGATAAAACAATCAGTCTTCATAAAATTTATACATTAAGAAAACTGTAATAAATACCTGACTCTCTAATGGCAATATGACATCAAATGTGAAAAGTATCAATAGATGTGGCAAAATCATGATCTTTTGTACCACTCAAAAAAAGTTTCATACAGTAATCAGTATAGAAACACTATCATATGAAGAAAAAATAAAATGTTTGAAAAAATAAAAGGAAAATTAATAAAGGCAAAAGAAATAAAGCTTATAAGAAATTTGATAATATTAGAGGACAATATTATCTGGAACAGGGTAAATAAGTAATATGGCAATGAAGAGCTAGAATCCTGTTAAAGAAATAATAATAACATAAAACTTCCCAACCCTAGAGAAAAATATCAGTATATGATGGTCAAATGTCAGTTGTCAATTTAACTCACATCTCTCCCAAAGCATTATATACTTCAAATGTCCCAGGTGAATAATATAGGAATGATTATTAATGATGATAAAAATGGAAAAAATCACATATAGGGATACCTCAGATTATATAACAGCAGACATGTCAGCAGGAATATTACAGAAGAAGTAGATTGAGATTTTCTTAGAACATATGAGGAAAATTAGTTTAATTGAGAATACATACCCAGTAAAGCTATCCTGTAGAAATGAGAAGGGGATAAAGACATCATCCCCAGACAAACAGAAGTTAGAAAAACATATCTCTATCAGATCTGGCCCATAAGAGCACTACCAGATATTTTACAAGCCAAAAGAAAAATAATAATGATAAAAAGAAAATAGGAACGTGTAAATCTCATTGATAAATATACTGTCATTAGTTCAAAATGTTCTAGTTTAATAAATATGGAGTATACATCATCTACACCTTTAATGTGAAGATTAAAATGTAAAACAATTATAATTAGAATAATACATTAATATTTTAATAATTGGAAACAAAGTTATGAAACATACTATCCAAAATTCAGTGTGAGGAGAATAGAACATTACCCAAGAGTCTTATTAATACATCATTTCTCCTTTTCCTGTTTGTTTTTAAACCTTTCTTTCCTTTTATTTTAAGTGGCTACCTTAGGATTATCATTGCTGTAGTAAATGTATTAGAGGATAACTATTTCTTTTTCTTTTTTTTTTTTTTTTTTTTTTTTTGGTTTTTCGAGACAGGGTTTCTTTGTGTAGCTTTGCGCCTTTTCCTGGAACTCACTTGGTAGCCCAGGCTGGCCTCGAACTCACAGAGATCTGCCTGGCTCTGCCTCCCGAGTGCTGGGATTAAAGGAGTGCGCCACCACCGCCCGGCGAGGATAAGTATTTCTTAAAATATTGAATAATAGGAAACATCATGATGAAGGCAACTTTAAAAACAAGGAGAAATATTTAATTAGGGTTTTGATTACAGTTTCAGAGGGTCAGTACATCTCCACCCCAGCCAGAAAGTGGCATTAAGGCAGACAGGCACGGTAGTAGAGCAAGGACTGAGCATTTATGGCTGATCTGAACCATGGTGGCTACAATGTCAAAAAATCTTATTACAATCAAAATAATTTTATGAGCCTTGTGGTAGCACAAAGCGAAAATGAATAACAGACATACAAAACATAATAAGCTAAGAACCAGACTACAATACTAATACAGCTCATTTACCTAATTGGGGACACTATCATAAATAAAGAATTGAGGGGCATTTAAGGGATGGTATGGAAACCTAGTGCAGTAGAAATTTCCTAAAATAATGACAGTGATTCTATTGACTTCTAAAAATGGCGAGACAGATTCTTACCTGGCTATCTCTTGTTGCCAAACAAGTCTTCCAGTACTATGGCTGGGTTACATTAATTGAGTTCTTAGCCAAGGGGGTCCAATGAGAATCCACAAACATCCCTGGCTGCTGCCAAGAGAATTGGTTGCTCTCTGCAAACTGACAGCAGGGCCCCACTGCTGAGGATAATACCTACACAACCCATGGAGAACTCAAGCTGGTGATTACATGGAACCTTCACCCATATGTATTACAGTCTTTGGTTCTAAGAGGTACTCTTCAGGCTACCTAAAGAGAAACAAAAACACTAACCCAGCCACAAAACTTTGACCTACAGTCTGTCCTTCTTGAAAGATATGCTAGGGCAACGGTGGCACAGAACTTGTGGGAGAAGCCAACCAGTATCTAATTTGACATAAGATTAATTACATGAGAGAGAATCCCTATTTGACACTGCTTAGGTAACCAAGTTTCAGAAACTAGATAGCCCAAAGACTTATGGTAAAACCCAAACACTGATGGTCTAAAATAAATAAATAACAATAAAATAACTCTTAATGATATGCATGCTTTGGGATGTTGTGTATGTTAAATGTGTTGCTCTGATTGGTTAATAAATAAAATACTGATTGGCCAGTAGCCAGGCAGGAAGTATAGGCGGGACAAGGAGAGAAGAGAATTCTGGGAACACAAAGGTTGAGTCAGGAGATGCTGCCAGCTGTCATGATGAGAAGCAGGCAACTTATAGATTAATAGAAATGGGTTGATTTATCATATAAAAACAGTTAGCAAGAAGCCTTCCACAGCCATACAGTTTATAAGAAATATAAGTCTTTGTGTGTTTACTTGGTTGGGTCTGGGCGGCTGTGGGACTGGTGGGTAAGAGAGATTTGTCATGACCGTGGGCCAGGCAGGACCAGGAAAACATTAGCTACATGCAGATACACACAGCCAGACATTACATGGAGAAAGAGTCCTTGGAACACACAGCTCTAAATGGGATATCTTTATGAAATCCTTCCTCTCAGAACTCAGGGAACTCTGCAGAAGAAGAGGTGGAAAGAGTATGAGAGCCAGAGGGAATGGAAGACAGCAGGAGAACAAGGCCTTCTGAATAAACTGAACAAGGCTCATATGAATTCACAAAGACTGAAGTAACAATCACAGGGCAGACATGGGTCTTTTCCAGGTCCTCTGAGTATATATTATAGCTTTCAGCTTAGTATTTTTACAGGGCTTCTGAGTGTGTGAACAAGTGAGTCTCCAACTCTTGTGTCTGTTGTTGGGTCTCTTTTCCTTCTTTTGTTTTGCCTTGTCCGGTCTTGATGTGATAGTTTTTATTTTGTTGTATTTTATGTTGACATGTTAGGTCTTTCTTAGAAGGCTGTTCTTTTCTAGTGATAGACAGAAAGTAAATGTATCTGGAGGAGAGGTGAAATGGGGAAGAACTGAGAGGATCAAATGGAGGGGAAACTGAATTCGGGCAATATGGTATGAGAAAAGATTCTATTTTCAAAAAAACAAAATGTAAAAATAAATAAAAAACCAAGTTGAATAAAGGCTATGGTATTTTTCATAAGTAATATTCAATATAAATACATTAACCTGATCCAGTTAAAGGTAATAGTATTTGAATAAGTTAGAAAACAAGACTCAACTTTATATTGCTTATAAGAAACCTGTTTTATTTGTTGTGTGAATGTGAAGGGATGTGACAACATAGTCCAGACTGAAAGCCCATAAGACTAAGACTAGTCACACCAGTGCAGTGCAAATAGACTTTAAAAGAGACAAAGACACTGCTGTATAATGATAAATAGTCAAAACTATATGTATGAAAATTTGTATTCAAATGGGCAAATTCAAATATGAAGCACATATTACTAGGTATTTTGAGAAATAGTTAGCCTCTAATACAATGATAGTGAGGTATTAAATTGCATCACTTGTAACTATGAGCATATTATTACATTAAATCAACAAAGACAGTAAAGTTAATGTTTTTTTCAATGCCAAATAAACTAAAATACATGTATCAAGCAAGTCCACACAATAGGTGCATACATACATTCTTCCTATGCAATAGAATGGTCTCCATGATAGATCATAAAGTATGTTGCAAAATTAGTTTCAACGTTTTTTTTCCAAACTGAAACAGCATCAAGCATTTTTTTTCTTTTCTGACTATAGTAGAAAAATGTTAGAAATCATGGTAAAGAAAGATTTGTAATGCCTGAAAACCGAGCAACTTACTTTTGAAAAACAGATGGAGCAAAGAAGTACAACAAGAAAATTGAGTAAATACTGAAATAAATAAACCTTGTCATGCAACATGCTAATATATTTGGGATGACGAAACTGCAGTATCAAGACAGAAGCTTGTGCAATGTGTCCACATCAAAAAGTAACAACATCACAAATAAGCTGTCACTGCATTTCCAGAACAAAGAAAGTGATAACGAACTAATAAAAATTAGCATAAAGTAAAGAAATATGAATACCAAAGCAGTAATATTGAAAATATTGAATCAGAGCTAATCCCAAAACCTCAAAGTAGGGGCTGATTTTTTTAAGTTAATTAAATAAACAAATATTTTGCTGGAATAGAACAAGAGCTAAAAGACTCAAACTCTCTTTTAGTTAAGATTTCTCAGATTTCTATTGCTGTGAAGAGACATCATGCCCACAGCAAATCTTATCTAGAAAAACATCTAGTTGGGGCTGACTTACAGTTCAGAGGTTTAGTTTATTTTCATTATGGTGATAAGCATGGTGATGCAGGCAGATATGTGATACTGGAGAAGGAGCTGAGAGTTCTATGTCTGGATCCACAGGCAGCAGGAAGAAAAAGCGACATTGGCCTGGTTTGAGTAATTGAAACCTCAAAGCTCACTCCCAGTGACATACTTCCTCTAACAGCTAACTTCCTAATAATGCTGTTCCTATGAGCTTATGAGTTTTCACTCAAACACATCGCATCCCACTCCTTGACACCCAGTGAGCTTATAGCCATATCATAATACAAAAGTGCATTCTGTCCAAAAATCCCCATAGTCTATCAAGGCAAATTCACTCTCTCTCTCTCTCTCTCTCTCTCTCTCTCTCTCTCTCTCTCTCTCTCTCTCCCTCCCCCATCCCTCCCTCCCTCTCTCTCTCTCTCTCTCTCTCTCTCTCTCTCTCTCTCTCTCTCTTTCTCTCTCTCTCTCTCTCTTTCTCTGTCTTAAGACAGGGTTTCTCTGTGTAGTTTTGGTGCCTTTCCTGGAACTCACTCTGTAACACAGGCTGGCCTCGAACTCACAGAGATCAGCCTACCTCTGCCTCCTGAGTGCTGGGATTAAAGGTGTGTGCCACCACTGCCCGGCCTTCAAGACAAATTCTTAACTAATTATAATCCCCTGTAAAATCAAAATAAAAGAGAAGATCACATACTTCCAATGTACAATGGCACAGAATACACATTACTATTCCTAAAGAGAGGAAAGGGAACATAGTGAGGAAATACCGGACCAAAGCAAGAACAAAAACATGCTGGGCAAACTCCAAACCCTGCATCTCCATGTCTGAGGTCAAAGTCATCTTCAGATCTCTAACATCTTTCAGTTTTATTGACTGCAACACACTTCTTTCTTTTGGGGTGGTTTCACTCACTATGAGCAGTTTTCCTGGGCAGGTACCCCACAACTCTGGCAGTGCTAAGAGTTTGGGATCTCCAAGGCAATCCAGGCTTCCACCTCACAGCTTCACACTGGCCTCTCTAGGCCTCCATGCAGGGACACTCCTGACATACGCTTGGCCTCAGCACACTTCCTTAGTCACATAAGGAGATTCCATAACCTCTTTTTTGTATCCTTAACACAAAAGCTAGAACCAAATGGCCAAATTGCCAAGTTATGTTGTTTGCTCTGGCTAGAACATGAACCCTTTGTTTAAATGTATATTCATCCACTTTCTGATTTTGATGATTTTCTTTACTGCCTAAGCTCGGCTGTCTCAGAACTCTATAGCTCTGTAAACCATGTTGGCCTCAAACTCAGAGATGTGACAGCCTCTTCCTTCTGAGTGCTGGGATTGAAGTTGTGCATCACTACACCATGCCTGGCCCTAAATTTTTCTTTAATTTCTTTTCACTTTTCTTTAATATCTTTTCACAATTTGGAAGCTTAGCTGGGTGGGCTCCTGTTCTGAGGTCACCATTCCCTTTATTCCACTTAGGATAAGGCTTTTTAAAAATCTGTTTGTATTTCCTGTTGCCCCTTTTCTCCTCAAACTGTACATTATGGACTTATCCTTGCTCAGTATGCTCCTTTTCGTAATAGATCTGCATGAGTGTGACTACTAATAACTAAGCAACACAGTCAAAGCTAGGCTGTCTGGAAATCTCCTCTGTCACAGCTGTTAATCTATAACTCTTCACTTTAACCTCAGGTAGAGTCTTTGGGCCAGGGCAGAAAGTACCCATGTTTTTCACCAAAATATCATTAGAACAGTTTCTATGCCATATGTTAATATTCTGCTCATCTGAAATCACTTGATCTGGGCCCCCACAGTTAAAATCACCCTCAGTACCACTGTATTCCATATTCTTATTAGTATGACCCATTAAGCAATGCTTAAAGCATTGCATTGCTTTCCTAACCCAAAGTCCACATTCCATCAAAAAAAAAAAAAAAAACCTCACCATGGTCAGGTCCATCACAGCTATTCCCAATATCAACTTCTGTCTTAGTTATGGTTTCTTTTGCTGTAAAGAGACACCATGACCATGGCAACTCTACAAAGGAAAATTTTCAATTGGAACTAACTTACAGTTCAGGGGTTTAGTCCACTGTCATCAAGGTAGGAAGCACATTGACACACAAGCATACATGGTGCTGGGGAAGGAGCTGAGAGTTCTACATCTGGGTTCACAGACAGCAGGAAAAGAGAGTGGTACTGGTCCAGGCTTGAGCATTTGAAACCACAAAGTCTATTCCAAGTGACATACTACCTCCAATAAGGCTATATACTTCCTAATAGTGCCACTCCCTTTGAGCCTATGGGCCATTTTCATTCAAACCACCATCCTCAGATATTAAAAAAGAGAGATTAAAATTTATACCACAAAATGCAATGGAAAAATTGTTCAGTTGTTAAGAGCACTTGCTGAAATTGGAGAGGATGTGAATTCAGGTCACAACATCCTCTTAACAGCTCACAATCATCTGTAACTTGAATAATGGGAATCCACAAAACTCATTAGGGTGCACATAACTTGATTGTATTTTCAAATGGCTTGACCTATTTGATGCTTTTACTACACCCATAGAAACAATCAGATATTTGATCTTCTCAGGTACAGTTTATCTCTTACAATGTGATTTTTCCCTTTAAAATAAGTCTATACAGTCTTTATTTTTGTGATCCCACATAAATGCCAGAATTTAGTCCTGTAAAAACTGCCATTGGTATTTTGATAATGATGGAACTTACTCTATAATGACTTTCTATAGTGTATTCACTTTAACAATATTGATTATTCTCATCCATGAATATGGAATGTGCCTCTCCTTTTCTGTGTTTTCTTCAAAGTTTTATGGGTAGTATTTAATTTCTAATATAAACATCTTTCATCTTTGGGGAAAATTTATTTCCAAATACCATTTTTATATTATTTATATTTATTATTATATATTCAATATAGTTATGCTAAGTGAACTGTATTCTTTCTTTTAATTTTGTATAATTTTCTGTTGATACATGTAAATACTACTAGTTTTTGTATATTGATTTTGTCACTCATAACAACATTGGTGAATTCATTTATCATTTGTAATAGCTTTGGGGGGAAGTTTTATGAATTTGCTATATAAGATCCTGTCATCTTATGCACACTACAATTTAAACACTTATGCTCTAACATGGATATCTTATTTCTTTATCTTGCCTAATTGCTTTGGCCACAATTTCTAGCATTATTATTTCTTAAACATTAAGAGTAGATGTTATTGTCCTGTTCTAGATATTTAAGAGAAAGTTTCTGTTCCTCTTCATTCTGTAACATGTCATCCATTGGCTTATAGATAATAACAGTTATTATGCTGTTACTTTTATTTCCTGGATGCCTAATTTTGTCAGCATTTTCTTCATGAATGATTTCTAAATTTCAATCATTATTTATTCATTGGAATGACCCTATGGGTTTTGATCTGTTAAAGTTATATCAACTCACTGACTGTGTGTATTAAGCTGTGCTTTTCTTCCTGGAATGAATATCACTAGGTCATGAGAAATGACTTTTTGATGTTCTTTCTTGATGCACACTGCTAATATTGTGTATGCATTATAAATATGCAACATCAAAATAATAGTAAAAAGTATTGTATTTATCAATTCAAAATAATACATTCCTAAGTTTAAAATGTACTATCAATGCAATAGATATATTTGTATTTTGGAAGCACCATAAGTCAATCAAGTGAAGCAAGCCTAATACTTTGACAGAAATGACATGATATACTTGAAATAAATCTGTGCATATACATGTGAGTGTATTTATATTTATACAATTATATTACAATTCTTCTTATATGACACTCCAATATTTTATTTTTTCTATTTTTTAGCTATAAATACTTTCAAAATAATGATAATATTTGCCTTACTGACTTTTATAACACCAATATTTACCCCATGGGTAATATAGAAAAAACTATTGTTTATATGTGACCACAGTATAATACTCTTTATGATTTATGTGGCTACAGCTTAACTGAGGCTTTTATAAATTCAAGGTTTAATTTAAATTAAGGATATGTTTGAATTAGATTTTAAACTTAAAATATATATATATATATTTTTGGTTTTTCGAGACAGGGTTTCTCTGTGTAGCTTTGCGCCTTTCCTGGAACTCACTCTGTAGCCCAGGCTGGCCTCGAACTCACAGAGATTCGCCTGGCTTTGCCTCCCGAGTGCTGGGATTAAAGGCGTGCGCCACCACCGCCCGGCTTTAAAATATATTCTTAGTAAAATAAATTTATATTCCATTATTGAAAAAAGTAAAACACATATAGATTGAAAGCATTAAATAATATCAAAACAGCAAATGTATGTAAATGTCCAGAGATAAAATGAAAGAGTTTTATGTACAGAATAATTTACTATGCTATGAAAACAGCAGTAATGCACTTCCTGTAAACTGTGTTCCTCTCAAAGTTAATTTATGAAAATCTAGTCATCCATATGTTGGTATTTAGAGACAACCACCTTTGTGAGGTGATTATCTCATGAGATCTGGAAATCATGAACATGATTGGTGCTCACCAAACAGACCCTAGAGATTTCTTTTACTCATTCTAGCTTGTAAAGAATATGAAGAAGATTGTAATTGACAACCCAGCAAGAGTGATTTACCAGACACCAAATCTGCCAGAAGTCTCTTTGATAATCTCAAACCACTTGAACTACGAGAAATAAATTTCTAGTTTTATACACCAATTTATGACATTTTTTTAAATAGTCTCAATGATAGACTAACAAGTTGTCAGTAAGATTATGTTGAAAAAATTGAGAGAACATGTGACAGAATTATGTGGACTCATAAAAACAAGAATAAAAATATAGCTTATGAATTTTGATGTCATTAAATTCCAAAAGAACTTTTGACAAAATAATTAAGATTAACATAGATCTTTATAAAAAAGAAAAGATTGAAAATCTTAGCCAAGATTTTGAGTATAGAAATTTGAATAAAATTTAATTTGGAAAATTAATGATGAAATTACCCAAAGAAGTGATATTTCTAATGATACTTAAACCATTCAAAGAATAATATATGTGCTTGTGGTAATCTAAGAGATGTTGTCCAGGATAAGATATTGCTCCTCAATTTCTAATTTTAGTGACTTCTGTTAATGGACCTACTTTAAGTTATCTACAGTAGAGGGCAACAACCAACTTTTAATGCCAGCTCCTCCTTAGAGACTAGTTCCAATGATAAACATAAGATATGCATAAGTCAAAACAAATAACAGTTTATTGATTTTAATGCTTTGTGTACTAATTTAGGTCTATTTTCTCTAATTTACACTCAGTAGGTAAATTCTGAAGTATATATTCTTACTATGAATTTGAGCCTTTGAGTTTCCCATATGAATAAATTAAATGAGTTCATATCATTGTGAATTTTCATTAATTTTCAGAGAGATAACATTTTAAAATGTTCATATTTCTATTTCTGTGATCCATGTCCAAAAAACAAGTTGGGGAGGAAAGGGTGTCTTACACTTCCACATTGCTGTTCATCACTGAAAGAAGTCGGGACAGGAACTCTGACAGGTCAGGATCCTGGAGTCAGGAGCTGATGCAGAGGCCATGGAAGGGAGCTGCTTACTGGCTTGCTTCCTTTGGCTTGCTCAGCTTGCTTTCTTATAGAACCCAGAACCATAAGCCCATGGATGTCACCACCTACAAGGGTCTGGGCCCTTACATCTTGACCAGTAATTGAGCAAATGCCTTACAGCTGGATCTGATGGAGGCATTTTGTGAAATGAGGCTCCTTCCTCTCTGATTCTAGCTTGTGTCAAATTGACACAAAACCAGCCAGTACAACATATCCACATCATTTTCAACCAAAACTTGCCAACAACATGTATCTGCTCCCCTACTCACCTTGGTGCAGCATCTAATTGAGTGCTCTCTGGGAGTTTGTTTCATTGTTTGAGTTACTTTTACTTTTACATTTTCCTGGCATTCTCATTTCTGAATACTTTGCATGTTAGCTGCTCAAAAATCTTTCTTTAGATTATAGAACCTTGAAAATTTGGTAACCTTCAGAAATATCAGATTGTGTAATGACTTTTTAATCTTTATTTCCTTTATCTTATAACACAAACATTTACACTGCTGTGATACTGAGGAAAAGTGGTATATTTGCTTCTAGACACAGAAGATCAAAGCCAGCTATAATGTTCAAGCCAGAAAAACATCAACAATTTCCAAAAGCCATTCTGGGTAGAGAGAAGATGCACTGAGCATGCAGTTCAGTGTGTTTCTCCTTTCCCACTGCATCGTACTTGTCTCCCTACAAAAGTCCCTTTGCACTCTAGTTCCCCATGGTTTGGGGTAAACATGATAGTTCATTCCTATCTTCTAGGATATTCATGCCCTTATGAATCTGATCTTCTTCCCATCACCTGCCAGCTCTTGGTTTGGGATATTGAATGGTGAGCAGATGGAAATGGAACTGGTAATATTAATTACCAGTTGCTGCTCTTTCTTTAAACGTTTCTTCAGCTTCGTTTTTCTGTTAGGATGTTGTATTCTAACTGTTATTTTCAGAGTTCACTTCATCACAGATCCTGGCACAAAGAAAATTCTCTCTAATTAGTTAATGCTCCAATTTGGAGGTTTTCCATAGTAGAATAATGTTCTTATTCAAAGATGTTCTAGTGAAGTGGTTTTGAAAATTTTATATTGCCTAAACTAAAAGCCTCCTATCTTCATTATAGGTGTTCTGCTATCACTTTTCTACCAAGAATTAATAATGATATTTACTCAAGTATGGCATGATGCTCATATATGTAAATGCATGCAAACTATTTACCTCAATACTTAATACAAATAAGTGAACTAAAGCAGGTCACTATCATTGTGTTTGACAAATTGTATACTTGCCCCCAGTTCCTGTCACTGAAAACTTGATATGTTGTGAGTGATAGGAGTTCCTATTGTCATTTTGATTACCTATTTCTGAGATGCTGAATACATGAAAGTCTTAGAACGATGTGAGCCAGAGAAAGTATGGAGAGGGAGTCATGGAAACTGCACATTTTCCACACATCTTGCCCTGTTCGTTTCTATTCTTGGCCCTGTTCATTTCTTGTTCATATTTTTATATTGTTTATAACCTCTATACGTAATGACTATAAGAAATTATATAAATAGTAATGGAAGCAAAATGTTTCCCTGAATTCTGTTAGTTATTCCCCCAATTTCACAAAACTCAAATAGGTGATCTTGGGAAATCTGGCTTAGAGCTGGCCAGTGAGCAGTAGAGATGACAACCTGGAATTTGTGACTGTTTCCTGAGCTGTAGTAGGTCAGGAAGTAGTGAAACTCTTAATCTGTGTGACTAGTAAATAGTGCCTACACTGAACTGAATTTAACTGAACTGAATTGAATTGATTGAATTGAATAAAATAAACAATACACTGTTGGAATCCAGAGAGTTAAAGCAAAGAGTCATGATGAAGAAACAAAACAAAACATTCAGTCATAAGAAAATGTAAAAGGTAAAATCACACTACACTTCTGATATAGAAGTTCTGTGCTGTGAAAGACTATAGTAGGAAAGAAATTGTGTTTTACGAGGCTTTGTAATGCTCATTGTGTGTGTGTGTGTGTGTGTGTGTGTGTGTGTGTGTGTGTGTGTGTGTGGCAATTTTGAGGTTTTTCTTAGTGTTGTTCTTGTTTTTTTTTTTATTTGTTAATTTGTTTGTTGTTGTTGTAGGTATGGAGTCTACTTGCTTGTCTTAAAAAATGAACTTGGTTGTTACAATTTTCAAGAGGTCTTTAGTAACCCTCTTCAGAAAATGTTCACTTTTTCCCTTTATTGAAATTCTCGGTTCAAACATGTATTTCTCCCACTGGACTATGAACTTTCCTAAGAAGAGCAATCTTGTCAGATGCAGCTTTTGGTCTAATGTGTACCTTGGCATTTTTATTAAAGGGCACAGCTTGTATTTGTTAAATTAATAAATAGGTGAACATAACATAAAGTGATTTCACTGTTGGAAATAGTGTTAGTTCCAACCTAATAAATTAGAGAAGTGAATATGTAATTGATTATCATTTTGAAGAAAAACTAACTCATTTCAGCATATTAAAACTTCCTTCCCTACTCATCAAAACTCTGTCTATCTATCTTTCTATCTATCTCTATCATCTATCATCTATCTATCTATCTATCTATCTATCTATCTATCTATCTATCTATCTATCTATCTATCTTATATTATCTCCACTTCCTAATAGCTTCATGGGTGACCTTACTGTTCCATAACCCTGGATACTGGAAGAACATGGTTTCTATGATTTGAGGTATGATCTCTGCAGAATGAACAAGAAAGTAGTGATGATACTTTTATTTGTAATCATTACACTACAATTTCATGTTATTGTCTCAGTAATTGAACAGTAATTCTGTAATTTTTTTCCAGATGATTTCAGAGTTTCAGAGAACTTCCTTAAATTGTCTAAGGTTTATGGCCAGATTGATATACAAATAAGATGTCTGACACATTAACTTATTTCTAGCTTCTGCAGGCGGAAGAGGGCAGCAGATCTCATTACAGATGGTTGTGAGCCACCATGTGGTTGCTGGGAATTGAACTCAAGACCTCTGGAAGAGCAGCCAATGCTCTATTTCTGTCAACTCACATTTTTTTTTGGAAGCTGCTTGCATGCACTTCCTGTTTTTATTTTTGTTAGGTAATATTATTTCCTTCTTGGGTCTCTGAGGGAGTTGAAGATTAGTTAGTTATAGTTGAAGATTAGTTAGGATAGAAAGTGAATCAGGTACATTTTGGACTTACCAAAATAGGATAGGTAATGGAATTACTTTCTCTGAATTTGTCAAATACAAATGGACTAGACATTGTTTAGGTATTTATTGCTTGTATATATGGTATATAGTTATTGTACTTTTGTATATATTTTTTCTTATATTAGTTATAACTTTTTCCTTTTTTCTTTTTATTAAAATAGAAAAGGGGAAATATGGTGATATTTTAATTGTATTGAAATGTGATTTTATTTGTATGTTAATAAATAAAGTTGCCTGGGGGTCAGAGCTAACAGTAAGCCATAGCAGAAGCTGGGTGGTAGTGGCGCACACCTTTAATCCCAGCACTTTGGAGGCAGAGCTAGGCAGATCTCTGTGTGTTCAAGGATACAGCCAGCATGGAGACACACGCCTTTAATCTCAATACCAACCATAGAAGACCTGGAGGTCTGTATAGATGGACAATGACTAGGAGGTCATGTGGTTGGGTTTGCAACCAATGAGAAGGTAGAACAGAAAGTCTATAAAAAGACAGATACACAGGAAGTAGCACTGTTGCTGAGAAGGACATCAGCGGCAGCAAAGGGTAAGCTCAGCTTTCAGCTACTGCTCTGAGCTCTTGGGCCTTTAACTCTAAAATTGGCTCTGTGTTTCTTATTTAATAAGACTGTTCATCTACAAGCTTCCTTGACAACTTTCCTGTATTTCACTCTTTATACTCTTTATAACAGCCTGGCTTGAAAAGACAAAGCCAGTTCTATACATACTAAAAGTCTAACTCAAAAAAGTCTGAGTATGTGTTATCTGAAGGAGCTGTAATATCCCTGAGTCATTCTAATAATGTAAGAGATTTTTAGGAATGGTCTGTCCTGGAACTTTAGAGATGTGTTCTCCTATTTACGTAGGTTCTATTTCTGAGTACTAGCAAAACTCACTTATTAAATTTGAAAACATGCATTTTCTTACAATATCCAATACAGTCCAAGTTCAAACTGTTAAAAACATGCCTACTAGGAAAGGGAGCAGTCAGTGTGTCATGTAAAGGATTGTCCTTACAGTCACCCCAAACCAATATCCAATAGGGACTTTCCATTTTCTGAGCAGAGTTATTTTATGTAAATGACTTTTCTACTTTCTCTCAAAGACTGTTTTCTTATGCATGTTTTAATGCTTCCTTTCCTAATAGCAATGCAGGTGTTCTGTATCCTTTTAAAACTTGATTAATACACTGATTTAATGAGTTTGACTAAGAGAAAGATTCTGTCACATATTTTATGTGCTCCCAAATTAATAATAGCATTTTGTTTTTGTATGAAACTCTAGTGCTCTGCAAACATTGTGGGCGTAGGAGGTTATGCCCATGTTTGAAAATAGTTGTGAAATCTTTGAGGGCATATAAACAAAGTGGAACCAGACCATGATCTATACACCTCATTTCAGGAAGGAACTGATCAGCTGAAGAACTTCAGTGCCTCCCAGTCAGATAAATTTTATTACAACATAAATTAAATGCCTCCAGTAGACTATATTAGGGAAATGTTTTGCTTCCTACTTTAAAACAACTCAGCCAATATTCCTAAATTGTTCCCTGTAATTGGTTCTTTATTACTAAGTGTACTATCTTAACTAATCTTCATTTAATCTATTCTTATAATCCAATTAAAGTAATTTTCTTAAAATCAGAAAATTCATTTTACTGTTATTTCAGAAAAATGTCTACTTACAAAAATTCTAAAGAATATAAGTATTTTGATTACAATATGTCTATCTTTCTCCATTCAACTGAGGCGACAATGATTGATTATACTTATTCCAGACATGTAGCCATGAAAAATGTGTCCACAAACAGATATAAGTGTTTTGTATAAATGTTATCCACACCATTTATGGAGTCCTTAGTTCATGTCAGAAGCACATTTTGTCACGGTGCTTAAAGTCTCAAGCTGTGAATTTTGCAAGTTGAAATGAAACCCTGATTTTCTTTGGGAGATCTAAATTACTCTCAACAAATTATTTGTCTACTTTATGTTTTACTCTTTTACTTTCTTCATCAATAAAGCAGGAATTGTTACATCTACCTCCCAGGGCTTTGGTGAGACAGAAAATGAAACATACAGAGAAAACATCTAGAATGATGCCTGACATCCTATTAACATTAGACAATGCAAATGTTACTTTTTCCAAACTTATTAGAGCCTCTCAAAAAGGACTTTTCAGTATACCAATCTTGTTGGGGAAGACACTGATGTCTGGAATGGTGGCAAAATTTTTGTATTATTGTACAGTAGTGATATGACAAGAAGATGACCTCAAGAATCTAAATACAAGTGACCTTCCTTCCTTCCTTTATTTTCTCCTTCCTTGTTGGCTTAAGTTAATGGAGAATGAGCCCATTTGTCAATGCTACTATTGGTTGCTTTTGTCCATTTGTGGTTCAAATTAAGCTCAGAAATGGCAGAAATATTGGGGATAATTGAAATTTCCTCCTCTCTTCTATCCTTATTTCATTCCTTCTTTTATTCCTTTGTTCCTTCCTCTCCAACCCTCTCTTTGATACAGTATCTGACTGTGTGGTTCAGAAACTTGCTAGGCATCTCTGGGGGAATCACAAATTGGTGAGGCTGCTCAGATTATCTACCACCAATTTTGTTCATGCTTTATTTCCCACTAATATTTAATTTCCGTTATGAGTGTTATACTAAACTGAGCATATTTGGTGAATCATAGCATTCTAGTACATAACACTTTCACTAAAATATAGTAATAAAGGAAGGCCTAATTTATCTGAACATTAATTATATGCTAAGTTATTTGCACTGACAAGAGAGGATACAGGTGTGTCAGGATTTATTGAACCCATTATGTTATGAACAGACTGTTTTCATCATTAAATCTATGCTGCAATAATCACTCATGTATCTATTTCTTTCAAATTTTGCATGATTGCTTCTTAGTTTAAATTACCTAGAATAAAAATATTAAAGTCAAGAAAGTTAAAGATTTAAGGGATTTTGTATTATATACTTGTGCTGATTTTCCAACATATCAATGACATCTAAATGCCTGGAAATTGCGATTAATATTTGAGGTTTGTTTGCTGTACATGTACAGTGTGAAACATATATTTTCAGAGGATAACGCAGAATTATTATAATTTAAGAAGAAATAATGCAGAAGCAACTCAGAAAGGGTGTGGTCCCCTCTGTTAAGAGGAGCTATCCTTCTCCAGTGTGAGTCAATCATTAAGTGAAAACTGTACTTCACTAGGTGGGTGGTAGATTCAGAAGGTCTGTACTGATCAGGATTACATTGTGGTAAATGTTGCAGCAGCTCTGAACCTCAGTAACTACAGCACAGGGCAGTTGGGCGTGGGTGTTTCATCATTGGCTAACAAAGATAGCTAAGGAGTTCACCAAAAGTTTATGTTTCACAATAATACATACGGCATAGACCTGCTTTGTCTCACTCTAATTTGCTGTAGCTAGTGTAGGACACCTTTTGGGAGATCTAGGTTACTCATAACTTCTGAGAGAACCAGAAGATGATACTTAGTTCATAATTCCCAATGTTTAGTTTGTGCTGGAGGCTATTATTGTCACCTGCAAATCTCCTTCTGAATAGTCTTGCCTTAGACACCTTTGGAGCTTGGAAATAGCAGAAATATGGAGAGAAATAATCGGGGATATCAGCATTCATTTTGGAAGCCTTAGACCTATTTTTTGTCAGTTGAAGCAAGGAATCAAATGGGTCCAGAAGGCAGTGACAGCTTTAAGATTACAGACACTTTTACTTATCACATGGTAGTTATGTCTACTCTGTAGGATTTGAGATTCTTTATACTGAGTCAAGTAAGGACTAGAAAATACAGACTCCCAGTCAGGATACTTTTGGAGATGATAAGCAAAGCTAATTTATTTTATTCATTGCTATTCAAATCCATTCATATTTCTTGCTAGACACACAGCACAGTGTGGTGAACATTGTGTTAAAGTGTGTATTGTGTCATGATACATCCACTGCGCTTTCATAGACTGTCATCTTTAAGATGGTGTTTCAACTCTGCCTTCAGGATCTATCTACGTTCTATCAACCTGATAATTCCAGAATCTAGTCACATTATCATACACTCGCTGGCTATGCTCATATGATCCTCATATCTTTATTTATTTTAGTTTAGATTTATCTTACTATTTAAAAATTATGTCACTGTGTGTTCAGATATTCACAACGTAAATAAGAGGTGTAAGATCCTCTGGATCTGGAGTTATAGGCAGTTGTGAGCCACCTGATGGGGTTATTGTGAACTGAAGTTGAGTCCTCTGTAGGAGTAGCAAATAATCCTATCCAATGAGCCATGTCGTCATCCCAAGATCCTTGTAGGATTTATTTATATAATTTACTTGTATTTACATAAATTCGGTTTCAAACTCATTCCCTCAAGTTCTCAAAGACCTGCAAATCTATGTTGTTGCAGTTCCTCACCAATTGGATTAATATGCTCTCTTGCCTATGAATCCAAACACATTTTTATCTTAGACCAATGCTTTTTCTACACAAAGTGGAGGACCAGACATATTAGCCACGTATTAACCATAATCTTTCCATTGAGATAATTTCCTTAACATCTTTTCTTTCATTGACTGCCACATATAAGGATGTAGCAATAGAACATTCCATGCTCCAATTACATATTGTCATTACTAACGTAAATTTTCAACCTCTTTTGGCAGATTATTAAAACCTCTCCATAGAATCTCAGAAATGACTTGAAAGATTGGAATCAATCTCACACCAGTGTGTAATATGAATAACTGATACACTTCTTTATAAAACTTGGTGTGCCTTTGGAACTGTTTGATTTAGTCACTAATTTTGTTTTTTTGTTAAAAAAAAAAGAATACTTGGAGAAAGTACATATAGGGACGCATAGTTACACTCTTGGTCAAGTTGTGGTCTCATGCACTTTTTTTCTCAGTTCTTGTTTTACATGATGGCTCAAGAGAATAACCCATCACTTGAGAGCATAATCCAATTGCCATAGACATTAGTTCAGCTAGAGGGCAGTGCAGCTAGAGTTTTCCTGCCTTGTCCACAGTCAGGACAAATCTCTGTCACCTGCCATTCCCACAGCCTCTCAGACCCAACCAATAAACACAGAGACTTATATTGCTTACAAACTGTATGGCCATAGCAGGCTTCTTGCTAACTGTTCTTGTAGCTTAAATTAATACGTGTTCATAAATCTATACCTTGTCACCTGTGTAGATGTAACCAACCGTCTTATTAAATAAGAAACACAAAGCCGATTCAGAGAAGAAAGCCAAGAGGTCAGAACTAAGAGCCTTACCCTTCCTGCTTCAGCTATCCTGCTTCAGCCAAGAGAGCTCTCCGAAAAAACGGGCCTATTTCCTGTGTGTATGTCTTTTTATAGTCTAGCTGTTCTGCCTTCTCATTGGTTGTAAACCTAAACACGTGACTGCCTTGTCACTGCCTGTATGTACCGCCCTCCAGGTCCTTAAAGGCGTGCGCCACCACCGCCACGCACTTGCTATGGCTCTAATAGCTCTGACCCCTAGGCAACTTTATTTATTAACATACAATTAAAATCACATTTCAGTACAAGTAAAATACCACCACACACCTGGATCGTGGCTTACCGGCATCTTCACATGCTGCTGTCATGGTGGCAGCTGGCAATGACTCCCTTTCCCTTCCTGTTCCCTTAATTCTCCTCTCTGTTAGTCCCGCCTATGCTTCCTGCCTGGCCACTGGCCAATGAGTGTTTTATTTATTGACTAATCAGAGCAACAGATTTGACATACAGACCATCCCACAGCACTTCCCCTTTTCTTTTTTAAAAAGGAAGGTTTTAATTTTTACACATCTTCAAAGCCAGTTTGGTATATTTGGGAGTTTGGACGTAGCTTCTCTCACTACTTCCTGCTGGAGGGGGGTGCTGTATCTTATGGGGACACAAATAAAATTTTAGGATTATGGAGTAGTCCGTGAGGCTGTATCATCTGAGCCAGTTGCCTTGAAACAATTCTGAATGTTGGATCATCTGGGCTATGGTGTCATCAGAGACCTTTCTAGGGATGTTGGCTGGATAAACCTGATGTATCTTAATCTGGAACAAATCCATAGCCTCTGGCTTTCTGTGGAAACAAAAGCAGAGCCTCTTTTCCAAAGCAACATATCCTTATATCCAAATTTTGAAGTCAAGGTACCTTTAAAATATACATTTTGGCATAACTCAACAGCTTTTACAATCAAATGTTTTTCTTCAGTTACAGATATCAAAGACAACATAATCCAGATTCTCTGTGTGGTAACCATCTTTACGTGGCTTGTTTTTTATATTACCTTGAGCCTATTGCTTTAAACTGCAGCATTCTAAGACTGAAACAGCACTGTGGCTGCTGGCTCTGCCTACTTCAGCTTCCCAACATGTCAGTGGTACATTTTCCGCCAGCTCTGGGAGCCATCAACTCTCAGAAATAGTGGGTCTATGCTTTTATCCAATTAGTGTGTAGCCCAGAAACCTCTTTTTTTTTTTTTAATACTAGCAAAGGCTAAATCCACCAAACAGCAGCAGCGTAATGTGCCACTTGTGGATGCTTCATTCCCACCATACTGCAGGTCAAGCACAAATGCCAGGAACCCTCCAGTAGCTCAAACCTGAGTTTTGCACTGTCTAGCTGTCCATATGAGACATGAAGCAGGAACCTGTTTTGGGCTCTGTTTAGAATTGCTTATTAAATATTCTCAGGTTTAAGGTGTAAACTCTTGCCAACACGTTGGGCGCCATTTGTAGCTAGAGTTTTCATGCTTTGCCCACAGTCAGGAAAAATGTCTGTCACACACCAGTCCCACAGTCTCTCAGACCCAACCAAGTAAACACAGAGACTTATATTGCTTACAAACTGTATGGCCGTGGCAGGCTTCTTGCTAACTGTTCTTACAGCTTAAATTAATACATGTTCATAAATCTATACCTTGCTACCTGGATCGTGGCTTACCGGCATCTTCACATGCTGCTGTCATGGTGGCAGCTGGTAATGACTCCCTTTCCCTTCCTGTTCCCTTAATTCTCCTCTCTGTTAGTCCCGCCTATACTTCCTGCCTGGCCACTGGCTAATCAATGTTTTACTTATTGACTAATCAGAGCAACAGATTTAACATACATGACCATCCCACAGCAGGGCAGTCTCTATTACCATCATGGATATTTGCTCCCATTTATTGCTGATTTTACCATGCTTGTGATACTCCATTGTTTCTCCAATTCAGGTTAAGTTCAGGTGGAAAGAAATGACTATAGGCCTCTAGGTGGCACCCACAGGGGTCAGAAATAAGACGTTGCAAAAACATTAATAATACAGTGTTCCTGAAATTCTTGTACTCTTACGAAGTTCGGTTTGTACATAGATTTGTACCACTATTCTTGAAGGGAAATGAGATAGAGTTAGCAAGGTAAGGGCTAGTCAGCCTTGTATCACCAGTGTTTAGGCAGAAACCCGTTGAATAAATGGCATGCCTCCAATAAATGTGTACCACCTATACCTTTTCAAACAAGGCAACCAATTGAGGATCAATTGTTCAAATTCATAGGACTATGGGGGACAATTTTCATTCCAACCACCTCACCCAATGTGTTTAAAGAACAAAGAGAGAAATGTGAAATAAAATTAGAGGTGCCAAGTTTTTACTTAAATCTTTTTTTATTCAGAATAGATTCTTCTCTCATACAATACATCCCAACCATATTTTCTCCTTCCTCCACTCCTTCTAGGTCCTCCACACCTCCCCTCTCTACTTCTCCTCCATTTCTTCTTCAGAAAAATATAGGCCTCCAAGGTTCTTGGAGGTGTCCTGTGGTTCTGCTTCTTCCTCTAGATTGTTAGCTGCATTGTTCTACAAGTGTGAAGGGAGCAGAAGCAGGGGACAGGGTTCAAGACAACTGTGGGTATGAATGGAGACAGCCCTCTGAGAGACTACTTTAGGTGAAACAGCTCAATTTTTTTTTATGTTCTATCATTCTTTATTTATTTATTTTTTACTATCAAATATTTTTTTATTTTGCAATACAATTCAGTTCTACATATCAGCCACAGATTCCCTTGTTCTCCCCCCTCCCACCCCCCTCACTTTCCCCCAGCCCACCCCCCATTCACACCTCCTCCAGTGCAAAGCCTCCCCCGCAGACTGAGATCAACCTGGTAGACTCAGTCCAGGCAGGTCCAGTCCCCTCCTCCCAGGCCTTGCATAGGCCCCAGGTTTCAAACAGCCAACTCATACAATGAGCACAGGACCCAGTCCCACTGCCTGGATGCCTCCCAAACAGATCAAGCCAATCAACTGTCTCACCCACTCAGAGGGCCTGATCCAGTTGGGGACCCCTTAGCCATTGGTTCATAGTTCATGTGTTTCCATTCGTTTGGCTATTTGTCCCTGTGCTTTATCCAACCTTGGTCTCAACAATTCTTGCTCATATAAACCCTCCACTTTCTCGCTAATTGGACTCCCAGAGCTCCACCTGGGGCCTAGCCACGGCTCTCTGCATCCAGATCCCTCAGTAGTTGGATGGGGTTTCTAGCACAACAATTAAGGTGTTTGGCCATCCCATCACCAGAGTAGGTAAGTTCAGGCTGTCTCTCGACCATTGCCAGCAGTCTGTTGTGGGGGTATCTTTGTGGATTTCTGTGGGCCTGTCTAGCACTTTGCTTCTTCCTATTCTCATGTGGTCTTCATTTACCATGGTCTCCTATTCCTTGTTCTCCCTCTCTGTTGTTGATCCAGCTGGGATCTCCTGCTCCCCCAAGCTCTCTTTCCCTCGACCCTAGCCCTTCACTACCCCCACTCATGTCCAGGCTGTTCATGGAGATCTCTTCCATTTCTCCATCATTGGGCGATCCCCGTGTCTTTCTTGGGGTCCTGTTTTCCTGGTACCTCCCTGGTGATGTGAGTAGCAGTCCAGTCATCCTTGTTCCACATCTAGTATCCTCCTATGAGTGAGTACATACCATGTTTGTCTTTCTGAGTCTGGGTTACCTCACTCAGGATGATTTTTTTCTAGATCCATCCATTTGTCTGCAAACTTCATGATGTCATTGTTTTTCTCTGCGAAACAGCTCAAATTTATTCCACATCATAAGGAATAAATAGGATTGGGGAGACTTGGGTCAAGCCCTAATTTGCATTAAGTGGAACGCTCCTATCACAAGGCTTAGTATGTGGCAGTAGGGTCCCATAGCAGAGCTCCTAGCACGAATCTTCTAGCAGGAATCAGTGCCAGGTTTCAAGCTAAAGAAAAGTCAGGGACCTAGGTTAGAGACAGCTTTCAGACAAGGTCAGTCCTCCAGGCCCAGGGACATTCTCCAGATAAGGGCAGGTAGAGAGTAGGAAGCTTTCCTGGGAAGGCAAGGGGTTTCCATGCTGCCAAGCTATTGAAAAAAGCTACTAGGCCATGGGAGACTGCAACCTCTACCAGTCAGCAAAAAACTTCCAACAGTGTCCAGTTTTATCTAGCCTTTTGTTACCCCTCAGATATTGGTAGAACACAGTAAAGAATCCGTGTTTTGTTGTTGTTGTAATTTTCTTTTTAGAAAAACAATTATAAAGTGTTACAAACTGTCCCATAGAAGTGTGGGAAACATTTAATAGGCTTATTCTTTACAATAAGGCAAAGAAGACAGATGAAAGGCCAGAAGATGAGAAACACGGGCAAGGCATATGTGAAAGAAGTCAACTTCTATAACCTCTACAGGTACCATCCTGCTGGTGGCACTGTCCGAAAGCAGCAGATGTCAATTGAAGGTCAAGGTGTCAGCTTACCAGGAGAAAACTCCCTGATGGATAAATCTCAGATAAGCAAGGCCTCGAGACCACAGACCCTGGAATGTCTTTAGCTTCTGCTATACCTTTACATGTTTGTTGCGGCTATCTATCTGTGAATTCTGGCGTGGTGTGAATGGGTGTGAGGAGATCACCACTGCCTATAATGTAGTGTGTTTATCTCATGGAAGCATCCCATCCTACTGGGCATTCTTTATCTCTGGATTATTGTGAAGATGATTTCTTCTTAAGCTGTACTATCTAATGATAATATTCTGCTTCCTCTGTGTCTGGCTAGTGACTGAGCCTTCTTCCCAGAGTTCATTCTCTGCCTGGAAGTCCAGCCTACACCTCCTGCCTAGCTATTGACTATTCAGCATTTTATTATATCAATCACAGCAATACATTTTCACATTTTCACACACACACACACACACACACACACACACACACATATATATATATACATTATGCATGAAGGCATATGTCTATACATGACTATCTTTTTGACTATCTTTTTTTTTAATTCTTTTATGGCCAGGGAGTGGTGACACATACCTTTAATCTCAGCACTTGGGAGGCAGAGGCAGGCTGATCTCTGTGAGTTCAAGGCCAACCTAATCTACAGAGCAAATTTGAGGACAGGTTCTAAAGCTATACAGAGAAACCTTGTTTTGAAAAACCAAATATATATACATATATATGTATACATATTTAAATTTATTTGTCTATTTTGTGTTTTTATATAAGCGTGTTCCATGAAATGCATGTGATAATCAAAAGACAGCTTATGAAAGTCAGTTCTCTCCTTCCATCATGTGGCTTCCTAGGATTGAGCTCAAGTTTTTAAGTTCCCAGCAAGTGACTTTATCCACTGATACATCTCATCCACCCTATAAATAACAGTAATTTAAGAAAGCAAAGAATGGACACACTTTGACCATGAAATGAATTAGAGAATAGCTCCAAAATTTGCAATTCAACTGTCTTTGGTACTCATATCAATTTTGCTTCTTATTAGATGGCTCATTTTAGAAAAAGAAATAAAAAAAATATATCCTTATAGCAGACAGAGCAAAGAGAACATTTATAAACTACATGATTTAGCAGAGACATTATTAGCAAGTGTATTTTTGTAAATAATATTATGAAGGCTAATTATATTAAGTATAAAAATAATACCAATACTAGCTCACAATAAAATAGCAAATTGGTTCTTATAATTATTTAAGTATTCCACTGGACATGCAAAATTAGAGGCGGAAAATTTCATGAGGCCTTACCCCCATACAAACAACTATAGGCAACTTAGGAAAACTGGCAACATGAGAGAGGAGAGGTGTTCTTCCCCAGGGAAGATCATACATACAGATGGCATTGTACAGACTGAATGGGCTATATTTAGGAACAGACAGACAGACAGACACACAGACACAATATATTATATATTTGCTAAGTAAATAAATATATAAAAAGTCATAACTGTTTTTAATGTATAATTGAATTTGTTTTGCTATACATTAGCTACAATAAAATAATGAGCTTCAATGTCATGTTTTCATGCAAGTAAACAATATATCATCATCATTTCTACTCCCAATATTACTCTCATTTTCTTCATCTTCATACTTGCTGGTCTCCTTCATGATCCCTAACACTCTTTTTATTTGCTTTGAAGAGTCTACACAGGAGAGATGTAGCATTTGTTGTTATGAGTCTTGCTTATTTCACTTAAGATGATGATATCCAATTCTACTCATTTCTCACAAATAATACAATACTAATTTTCATGGATGAATGGAAGTCATTTGTGCATATTTATCATATTTTCTGTATACATTCATCTGTTGGTGGATATATAGGTTGAGTCTATGACTTGTCTACTGTGAAGAATGCCACAATAACATACCTGTGCTGACATCTGTAACATATGCTACCTTTTATATCTTTATGTCTACCCAGGAGTAGAATAACTAGTTTAGAGATATTTCTATTTTAGTGTTTCAGAACTCCTCAAAGTGATAATTATGTATAAAGTTTTTCTCATATCTATAAAAGTTAGTTATTAATATTTCAATAAAACACTATAGTTTATAAACAGATCAATTGTAAATTTTCTCAAAAATTTTCTATTAATAATTAACATAAAAATTGTTTGAGGGGGTAATATCTCTCAGTGTCATATATATATATATATATATATATATATATAAACATATCTAGCCAAAATATTAATCTATTATTCTTTCAGAAAGCACAAACATTATAATTAATTATACTTTAAAAGTAACTAATTAAGATAATTTTAATTTTAAAATTTGAACACCTTTTATTGTATTATTTTAAGTTAATTATAAAGCATTTGAAGAAAATTTTGACATACATTTCTGTAAGTTAGTTATTATGAAACCATAAAAAGAAAATACCCTTTTCTCTAACTCTGAATGTAGTTACTTTAATTCTTCAAGGATTATTTGTTGGCATTATGCATCTGTTGTTTCCTCACTCGTTTTGTCAATGGCATCAACTTGTCCAGTTACCTTGGAACTTCCTTGCATTGCTCATGCACTGGTGGAGAGTTCCTTGAGTAGTCCTGTCTTCTGTTTAGATAGGTAGAATGTCCTATCCAACACACAGGTTCAACTACTGTGTGCACTTTAGTACTCTTTGATCTTCCTGATCCTGAGCCTCACACTGACTAGTAGAAGTTTTTAATTATTGTTATTGTTGTTGTTGTTGTTCAAAATGAAATTTTGGTGGTGCCTTAAGATGATTAATGTTCATATCTTACAATGTTTTGAGTAGAATCCCCAAAGCAAATAATTCAATAATCTGAAGAATTATTTTTGGAAAAGAAAAAAATGTCGAGTTTAAGTGAACAATTTCTAAACTTTTAGACATATTATTTAAAAAGCATGTACCTGCACTACATGTGTTGCTTTACTCAAAATACTTCTGTGGTCATTGTGAAATTGTACATTCAACACATTTAAC